>NC_136486.1:4698602-4991102 GCF_053919585.1 Euprymna scolopes
AATATGGTTAAAGTTAAGCATGAAAAAGTAAAGGACTAGTTGTTAAAACTGGAAAAGAAAGGAAAAAGATATTCTAGTAAAGAAATCTAATAAATTTATAACTTAAAATATTGCAGCATTAAGAATTGATTATATAATGTTATCAATTGAATGCAATATTTTTAGTTATGAATTTATTAGTTTTTTAGTAGAATATCATATCCTTTTCTTTTCCAGTTTAAACAAATAGTCCTTTACTTTTCCATGTTTACGCTTAACCATGTTACTTTACATGTTGCATTTTTCTATTGTAATCCATGATTTTTCCAGGCTTCCAATAAATTCACTTGTTCTTTGTTTAAGTTTAGTCTTATTTTTTGCTCCCATAAACACATATGTAATAATGTACAGCACTCGTCTGCTTTCAATAAAATCCCCCCAGTTATCTCCCTCCTATGCTTTCATTCTGTTTGTTTCACTTATTACTTCTCTTTTCGGGAGAGCAGTGATTTAGTAGCAACAGTAGTCGCTGAAGCGACGTGGTTGCTATGGAAACAAGTCATAAAAAGCGGCGCTCACCTCCTTACATATTTTTACGATTCATAACAGCAGAAATTTCAGAACTTTTTGAATTTTCTTTTCACAATAGAGCTGAGAAGTTGATCTATAAAATGTAATTTAGTTGTTTGGAATTTGGTCGAAAAATGAGTGAGTGGTGAAGCTTTAAAGCTTTAAAACTTCCACTTAAGCAATACCGTGTTTGAATATATGCTTAAAAAAGGGAGAGTAAGGTTTATATTAAAAAAAAAAACTGAGAAAAAAAAATAAGAAAAAAGAATGGATGGAAAACATAAGAGAAAGAAAAAGCATATATATATATAATAAATTCCACAGCCAAAAAACGTCGCAGTCTATGAATGTGTCTAACTGATGAGCCCAAATGAGGAAAACCTCATCAGTATGCCCTGTATTTAAGAATTCAGATGATAAGTCATCTCCCTCTCAGTACAGACCAATAAGTCTCCTGTGTGTCATGAGGAAGTTGCTGGAATCCATATTAAATAGAGAAATAGTCAACCACCTCAGCAGAAATAACCTTCTTAGTGTCACGCAATATGGTTTCCGTTCTGCAAGATCTACCGCAGATGTGCTAACGGTTATATCTCATAGGATTAGTGAATCTCTTGACAAAGGCTTCCTTTCTAGGGCAATTGCTCTTGACATATCAAAGGCCTTCGATAAGGAATGACATGAAGGGCTACTTAACAAGATTTCCAGCTACGGTATAACTGGAAATGTTTTCTCTATCATTAAATCATTTCTCTCCGATAGGCTCATAAGAGTAGTGGTTGATGGACAAAAATCAGAAGCCTGCAGTATTAATGGTGGAGTCCCTCAGGGGTCCATCCTGGGCCCAACACTTTTCCTGATCTTCATCAATGGTCTCCCTAAACACATACTGAAATCATTCGTTGACATCTATGCTGATGACACGACCATCTACGGCAACAAATCAAAGGCTGTAAATGACAAAGTTCTCTCTGATTCTCTCTCTTCTGATCACGAGCGTGTGGTTCAGTGGGGGAAGACGTGGCTGGTTACCTTTAATGCATCTAAAACATACCTCCTATCTTTACATCATCAACGCTCTGATCCCCATCTGGCATCAATTGTAATGGATGGCTCTCGTCTAGGAGAAGCCCCGTATTTTGACAAGCTTCTGCGTGTGACCTACGTACATCAAGTCTGTTGCCAAGGGTGCTGGAAAGATGGTGGGATCCTTCTACCGCTTCAGAAGATATCTCACTACTGATGCAATTCTTTCCTTTTTGGCTTAAATTTATTGGTATATGAACAATTACTGAATTATATTAACCCAGTATAATTCGGAATACTACAAATTTATATATATATATATATATATATATATATATATATATATATATATATATATATATATATATGAAAGTCTGTGTAGGTTTATCCATTAAAGGCGTTGAGTAAAATTTGAAAATCAAATAAGAGACGTGTTACATTTAAAACTTTAAGCCAAATAACAACGCGAATATTTTTTTAAACTTTATAAAATAAACGAATGTATATATTTTTTCCTCTTATTCTTCGTCATGATGTTTAATATATATATCCCAACACTAATATATGTATATATACATAAATTTAATTGTCTGTTTTATTTTATTTTGTTAAAAGGAAAACTTTTCCTCTTCTGGTAGTTATTATAAAATAATAAACTTTTATTGATTTTTAGCTGATACTAAAATCGATAGATTATCCCCCACAAGCGTATTTTTACGTTTAGGAACTGCAAATTTAGCATGTGTTTTTACGATAAGCGGGGAAAATAACAAATATTTAAAACTTTATAAAGAATCGCAATTGTTAACTATATCGGAATCGTGAATTTAGTACGGAATCGGTAATGTATCGGTATCGGAAAAAATATTGGAATCGTCACATCAATAATGTGTGTGTGTGTGTGTGTGTGTGTGTGTGTGTGTGTGTGTGTGTGTGTGTGTGTGGTGAGAAAAAGGGAAAGAGAGGAGTAGACGTCTGTCGGTTTGTCACGCTTTAATTCTTTATCTGTTGTTTTTTTTTTATTTATATTTTTTTTTTCATTTGTTAAATTTATTCTGATCTTTTCATTTTATCTTCCACGCATTTATCTGGATTTGTTGTTGTTGTTGTTGTTGTTGTTGTTGGCATCGCTCTTGCGTGGAGATCTCGCCTGGCACCATTTCGTTTGAACTTGACCGAACTTAAAGCTAGATAAAACTAAAAAGCAATCATCGGAGTATACTCATTTAAGATACAAAATTGTTTGATTTTCTAGCAAAACTATAAAACAACAGCGTATTTTATTTGATGCCAGCGGTTACGGGCAGTTAATTCTACGAACTGGATGTTAAAAGGAATCGAAATTTCCCCTGAGTAAGATGTTAGATTAGCGTTGAGGTGGAAAGTTTGAAACAAATAAAAACTCTATTTTTTCTTTTATGGCACGTGCTTAACTGGGTTTCAATCTATGATCCCCCTTGTAAAACTTTCACAACAAATACTCGTCTACCTACAAAATCTCTCAGCAACTAGTTTTTTACCTGTGCTTAGAACTAAACAAAATTTCAATGAACATACTTTCTTATCTAGAACTGTCAATCTGTAAAACATAATACCGTAGAACTGCTTCCCAGTTGAATATAACATAGTAGTTTTCAAGTTGAATATATATGTTTTTTGTTGTTGAACCGTCCTCTTTCTCATACCCAAGTTCCAAAACTACTGATCATCACGTTATTAACACTCATTAACCTCATAAACTTTATCTAAGATGGCCTCCTCTGGGCCTTGATAAGCGGTGACCTCCGAATGAAAAAAATGTAAAAACAAAAAAAAGATTACCCACTCTATAACATAGCACCATATCAATTTGATACAATCATGAACTTTGGAAATATACATGTCATCCACAGACAGACTGTTTTGTTGTATCGCAGCTCTTCAGTGCAACTACACTAGCATCTACCTGAAATCAGAATGGATACTATATCGGCTAGGTGACCGTCGGCGTTTCTAAGCGTTACGCTATTTGGATGCTGCTAAGATGGTATGTGAAATTACAATGATTAAACATTATTCAAACGCTTACGTTCCATTTGTTTGCACAAAGAGCTTTGCATTATACGCTAATGACAGTTTATTATTTCACTCCCAATATGCTCAACCCAAGATAGTGTGTGTGTGTGTGTGCGCGCGTGCGCGCGTGTGTGTGTGTGTGTGCGTGCGTGTGTGTATGTGTGATCTATATAAAAAGTTTATAGAATCTAAACCAATCCTAAATGTATGTTTTTTATGTAAAATTAATCAGGAAAAATAATGGAAGTATATCGGAATCCCTAAGTCCAATTTTCAAGCGATAAAGTAGTGGAGAGTAGATAAGTAGAGAAAAAGAGAAAAAGAGAAAACGAGAAAAAGAGAGACAATCGATAAAGGTAGATACATAGTGTAATCGTTGTATAAAATAAGAATATGAGTCCTTGCAGCTCGTTACTGAGCTCAACACAAAAAGCAAATGGCTGCTCCCATGCCTTTGCTATATATAGCCATAAAGGGAGATCATCACTGGTGACTTCCTGTTCTGGAGAAATCACCATTGGTCACTTCCTTTTTAGAGACAGACAACTGTTATGCCTGTATATGATCATAATTAAATCCAAGTTTCAATTCTTTTGGCAAGAGATAGATTGTCTGTCTGATAATCACAAGATAGATGCGTCAGGTGGTGAATCGGGAATGGAGATAGGCCAACATTTTATTTCATGTGTACGTCTCTCAATCCCGCTCTCTTTTGGAATAGAATTTTAATATCGATCTGTCATGTTTATCTCTGAAATATCATTTTCATTGGCATTTAAAGTTTGAATTTCACACGTTAGATAGACGTATCTAAAATTTGAATTTCACACGTTAAATAGACGTATTGAAGTTATCTTAAGTTTGAATTTCACACGTTATATAGACGTATCTAAAGTTTGAATTTCACACGTTAAATAGACGTATTGAACGTATCTTAAGTTTGAATTTCACACGTTATATAGACGTATCTAAAGTTTGAATTTCACACATTAAATAGACGTATTGAACGTATCTTAAGTTTGAATTTCACACGTTATATAGACGTATCTTAAGTTTGAATTTCATACGTTATATAGACGTATTGAACGTATCTTAAGTTTGAATTTCACACGTTCTATAGACGTATTGAACGTATCTTAAGTTTGAATTTCACACGTTATATAGACGTATCTAAAGTTTGAATTTCACACGTTAAATAGACGTATTGAACGTATCTTAAGTTTGAATTTCACACGTTATATAGACGTATCTTAAGTTTGAATTTCATACGTTATATAGACGTATTGAACGTATCTTAAGTTTAAATTTCACACGTTATATAGACGTATTGAACGTATCTTAAGTTTAAATTTCACACGTTATATAGACGTATTGAACGTATCTTAAGTTTGAATTTCATACGTTATATAGACGTATTGAACGTATCTTAAGTTTGAATTTCACACGTTATATAGACGTATTGAACGTATCTTAAGTTTGAATTTCATACGTTATATAGACGTATTGAACGTATCTTAAGTTTGAATTTCACACGTTATATAGACGTATTGAACGTATCTTAAGTTTGAATTTCATACGTTATATAGACGTATTGAACGTATCTTAAGTTTGAATTTCATACGTTATATAGACGTATTGAACGTATCTTAAGTTTAAATTTCACACGTTATATAGACGTATTGAACGTATCTTAAGTTTAAATTTCACACGTTATATAGACGTATTGAACGTATCTTAAGTTTGAATTTCATACGTTATAAAGACGTATTGAACGTATCTTAAGTTTGAATTTCACACGTTATATAGACGTATTGAACGTATCTTAAGTTTGAATTTCATACGTTATATAGACGTATTGAACGTATCTTAAGTTTGAATTTCATACGTTATATAGACGTATTGAACGTATCTTAAGTTTAAATTTCACACGTTATATAGACGTATTGAACGTATCTTAAGTTTGAATTTCATACGTTATATAGACGTATTGAACGTATCTTAAGTTTAAATTTCATACGTTATATAGACGTATTGAACGTATCTTAAGTTTAAATTTCACACGTTATATAGACGTATTGAACGTATCTTAAGTTTGATTTTCACACGTTATATAGACGTATTGAACGTATCTTAAGTTTAAATTTCACACGTTATATAGACGTATTGAACGTATCTTAAGTTTGAATTTCATACGTTATATAGACGTATTGAACGTATCTTAAGTTTAAATTTCACACGTTATATAGACTTATTGAACGAATCTTAAGTCTGTAATTTCATACGTTATATAGACGTATTGAACGTATCTTAAGTTTAAATTTCACACGTTATATAGACGTATTGAACGTATCTTAAGTTTAAATTTCATACGTTATATAGACGTATTGAACGTATCTTAAGTTTGAATTTCACACGTTATATAGACGTATTGAACGTATCTTAAGTTTGAATTTCATACGTTATATAGACGTATTGAACGTATCTTAAGTTTGAATTTCACACGTTATATAGACGTATTGAACGTATCAAGTTTGAATTTCACACGTTATATAGACGTATTGAACGTATCTTAAGTTTGAATTTCATACGTTATATAGACGTATTGAACGTATCTTAAGTTTGAATTTCACACGTTATATAGACGTATTGAACGTATCTTAAGTTTGAATTTCACACGTTATATAGACGTATTGAACGTCTTAAGTTTAAATTTCACCCGTTATATAGACGTATGTAACGTATCTTAAGTTTGAATTTCATACGTTATATAGACGTATTGAACGTATCTTAAGTTTGAATTTCACACGTTATATAGACGTATTCAACGTATCTTAAGTTTGAATTTCATACGTTATATAGACGTATTGAACGTATCTTAAGTTTGAATTTCACACGTTATATAGACGTATTGAACGTATCTTAAGTTTAAATTTCACACGTTATATAGACGTATTGAACGTATCTTAAGTTTGAATTTCATACGTTATATAGACGTATTGAACGTATCTTAAGTTTGAATTTCACACGTTATATAGACGTATTGAACGTATCTTAAGTTTTAATTTCATACGTTATATAGACGTATTGAACGTATCTTAAGTTTGAATTTCATACGTTATATAGACGTATTGAACGTATCTTAAGTTTGAATTTCACACGTTATATAGACGTATTGAACGTATCTTAAGTTTGAATTTCATACGTTATATAGACGTATCTAAAGTTTGAATTTCACACGTTAAATAGACGTATTGAACGTATCTTAAGTTTGAATTTCACACGTTATATAGACGTATTGAACGTATCTTAAGTTTGAATTTCATACGTTATATAGACGTATCTAAAGTTTGAATTTCACACGTTATATAGACGTATTGAACGTATCTTAAGTTTAAATTTCATACGTTATATAGACGTATCTAAAGTTTAAATTTCACACGTTATATAGACGTATTGAACGTATCTTAAGTTTAAATTTCATACGTTATATAGACGTATTGAACGTATCTTAAGTTTGAATTTCATACGTTATATAGACGTATTGAACGTATCTGAATTTCACACGTTATATAGACGTATTGAACGTATCTTAAGTTTAAATTTCACACGTTATATAGACGTATTGAACGTATCTTAAGTTTGAATTTCACACGTTATATAGACGTATTGAACGTATCTTAAGTTTGAATTTCACACGTTATATAGACGTATTGAACGTATCTTAAGTTTGAATTTCACACGTTATATAGACGTATTGAACGTATCTTAAGTTTGAATTTCACACGTTATATAGACGTATTGAACGTATCTTAAGTTTAAATTTCACACGTTATATAGACGTATTGAACGTATCTTAAGTTTGAATTTCACACGTTATATAGACGTATTGAACGTATCTTAAGTTTGAATTTCACACGTTATATAGACGTATTGAACGTATCTTAAGTTTAAATTTCACACGTTATATAGACGTATTGAACGTATCTTAAGTTTGAATTTCATACGTTATATAGACGTATTGAACGTATCTTAAGTTTGAATTTCACACGTTATATAGACGTATTGAACGTATCTTAAGTTTGAATTTCACACGTTATATAGACGTATTGAACGTATCTTAAGTTTAAATTTCACACGTTATATAGACGTATTGAACGTATCTTAAGTTTGAATTTCACACGTTATATAGACGTATTGAACGTATCTTAAGTTTAAATTTCACACGTTATATAGACGTATTGAACGTATCTTAAGTTTGAATTTCACACGTTATATAGACGTATTGAACGTATCTTAAGTTTGAATTTCACACGTTATATAGACGTATTGAACGTATCTTAAGTTTGAATTTCACACGTTATATAGACGTATTGAACGTATCTTAAGTTTAAATTTCACACGTTATATAAACGTATTGAACGTATCTTAAGTTTGAATTTCACACGTTATATAGACGTATTGAACGTATCTTAAGTTTGAATTTCACACGTTATATAGACGTATTGAACGTATCTTAAGTTTAAATTTCACACGTTATATAGACGTATTTAACGTATCTTTAGTTTGAATTTCACACGTTATATAGACGTATTGAACGTATCTTAAGTTTGAATTTCACACGTTATATAGACGTATTGAACGTATCTTAAGTTTGAATTTCATACGTTATATAGACGTATTGAACGTATCTTAAGTTTTAATTTCATACGTTATATAGACGTATTGAACGTATCTTAAGTTGTAATTTCACACGTTATATAGACGTATTGAACGTATCTTAAGTTTAAATTTCACACGTTATATAGACGTATTGAACGTATCTTAAGTTTGAATTTCACACGTTATATAGACGTATTGAACGTATCTTAAGTTTGAATTTCATACGTTATATAGACGTATTGAACGTATCTTAAGTTTGAATTTCATACGTTATATAGACGTATTGAACGTATCTTAAGTTTGAATTTCACACGTTATATAGACGTATTGAACGTATCTTAAGTTTGAATTTCATACGTTATATAGACGTATTGAACGTATCTTAAGTTTGAATTTCATACGTTATATAGACGTATTGAACGTATCTTAAGTTTGAATTTCACACGTCATATAGACGTATTGAACGTATCTTAAGTTTAAATTTCACACGTTATATAGACGTATTGAACGTATCTTAAGTTTGAATTTCATACGTTATATAGACGTATTGAACGTATCTTAAGTTTGAATTTCACACGTTATATAGACGTATTCAACGTATCTTAAGTTTGAATTTCATACGTTATATAGACGTATTGAACGTATCTTAAGTTTGAATTTCATACGTTATATAGACGTATTGAACGTATCTTAAGTTTGAATTTCACACGTTATATAGACGTATTGAACGTATCTTAAGTTTGAATTTCATACGTTATATAGACGTATCTAAAGTTTGAATTTCACACGTTATATAGACGTATTGAACGTATCTTAAGTTTGAATTTCACACGTTATATAGACGTATTGAACGTATCTTAAGTTTAAATTTCATACGTTATATAGACGTATCTAAAGTTTGAATTTCACACGTTATATAGACGTATTGAACGTATCTTAAGTTTAAATTTCATACGTTATATAGACGTATCTAAAGTTTAAATTTCACACGTTATATAGACGTATTGAACGTATCTTAAGTTTAAATTTCACACGTTATATAGACGTATTGAACGTATCTTAAGTTTGAATTTCATACGTTATATAGACGTATTGAACGTATCTTAAGTTTGAATTTCACACGTTATATAGACGTATTGAACGTATCTTAAGTTTAAATTTCACACGTTATATAGACGTATTGAACGTATCTTAAGTTTGAATTTCATACGTTATATAGACGTATCTAAAGTTTGAATTTCACACGTTAAATAGACGTATTGAACGTATCTTAAGTTTGAATTTCACACGTTATATAGACGTATTGAACGTATCTTAAGTTTGAATTTCATACGTTATATAGACGTATTGAACGTATCTTAAGTTTGAATTTCACACGTTATATAGACGTATTGAACGTATCTTAAGTTTAAATTTCACACGTTATATAGACGTATCTAAAGTTTGAATTTCACACGTTAAATAGACGTATTGAACGTATCTTAAGTTTGAATTTCATACGTTATATAGACGTATTGAACGTATCTTAAGTTTAAATTTCACACGTTATATAGACGTATCTAAAGTTTGAATTTCACACGTTATATAGACGTATTGAACGTATCTTAAGTTTGAATTTCACACGTTATATAGACGTATCTAAAGTTTGAATTTCACACGTTAAATAGACGTATTGAACGTATCTTAAGTTTGAATTTCACACGTTATATAGACGTATCTAAAGTTTGAATTTCACAATAGACGTTAAATTATCTAAAGACCATTTTTGTCTCTGCCTTTTGTATGATTTTTCTGTTTGTTTTAAGTTCGTCCTGTTTCGCTTGGAACACCTTTTACTCGTTATCTCCGTGACATTTAATAATTAGGGGAAATAGCCACTGGTTACTTCTTGTTTAGGAGATATCACCCCTAGTTACTTCCTCTTGTCAGGGACAGACACTTTTTATACCTATACACATAGTAATTTTAATATGAAGATGTTACACACACTTTTAATCGCTTTTATTTTGTTTTTCGATCTATTGCCCGGGCAAGACCGGGAGTCATTCTAGTACAAAATAAAAAGTGAAATAAATATCTGATATTTACTATTGATTGAACTATTCTAGTATTTTTCCGCTTCTGATGCAACTACCTATTTCGATTCTTTTAAAAATTTCTAACAATTTAGTTATAGAGTTGTTTATTAATTTTTATTTTAGTATTAAATGCTAAATACTTCTCATCAGTAGAGAAGATAGCGCAGAATTATGAAAAATGCAAATATGTATAAATCTGGCTTTTAAGCATAGAATTAAGAATCAAGGAATAGGATAATATGGTAAGAAATTTTAAAAGTAAGCACCATATATGAGAGTAAATCGGATGGGTAGTATATATGTCGGAAAAGAAAAATATGGGCTACTATGAAATAAAGAGAATCATTAAAGGAATAGGCAATAAAAAAAAGAAGAAAGGAAAAGATAGGGAAGATATATGATAAAGCGAAGAAAGAGGGAAAATAAATAGAAAAAAAAACAAATATATTTGCATTTTGTATAATTCTGGCACTTTTCTCTTCTGATGAGAAGCATTTTTCTTAATTTCCCCCTTTAATTCTTCTCATTGTTCTGATCATATAATAAATTTATATATAACTTTTAATTCTCATCTTTCATGTAATTTATTTGCATATATATATATATATATATATATATATATATATATATATATATATATATATATATACTAGCAAAAGTATCCGTCGTTGACTGGGTTCAAAAACAGCCTACAGAAAATGGACTCTGATTTATGAAAGTATGATAGGTTATGAAAAGGAAGGGTTGTAAAGAGATAGCTCTGAATTTGGGGGTATCAAAACCAAAGCAAAATATGATGAAAGTAAAAATAAAATAGATAACCCCCAGAATTTATTATACCATACCTGTTCACACTGAAACACTTACCACAATATTCTGTGGATCTATATTTAAAAAAAAACTTGTTAAACTTTGTCACATATTTCCATTCTATGGAGGTCAGGCACGAACGAACACCCCATAATTTTATTATACCATATTTCTTCAAACTGAAACATAAGTATCACAGTATACTTACGCAGATAGATATGAAAAGTCTTTATTAAAGTTTGTGCCTAATTCCATTCTATGGAGGCCAGGCGCGACGCAGACACCACAATTTTATTATACCATCCCTATTTAAGTTAAAACATACTTATCAAAGTATTATTATGTACATCTATATCAAAAACACTTGTAAACGTTTTTTTTTTTTTTAATTTTTAAATTTTTTATTTCCATACTTTGTGGACCAGGCGCGTGCGCAGATCCCACAATTTTAATGAACCGCCGTTCTGCCAGATCAAACATAATCATTCCTGTGTCTCGATACATCTTCTATCATTATATGTAATCAGTTGTTTTAAAATAGTCAACCATATAGGAGCCTATTCGTGACCAGACACACACACACGTTCAGCTTTATATATATATATATATATATATATATATATATATATATATATATATATATATATGAATGATACTCTCTACGTCACTCAAATTTCTTGAAATAAAAGAAAGAGGACAAAATATAGCAAAAACGTAAGAAATTATTTTATCAGCAGAAGAATAGATAGAAAGTTATTCAGAAAGAAACACAAAGCAAAGCAGAAATAGGATTGTTAATCAAGGTGTGGTAGGACTAGGGAAAAGAGATAGGTCGATATAGCACGAGATGGCATAATGGCAACTGACCAACATAGCTTCGAAAGTAGACGTAGATGTGAACCTTACCGTTCAAAGGGTCGATGGTGTCACACACACATACAGCGTGCAAATTTCCCAAAATATTTAGATGCAATATTACTAATATAATGCCTCTAAAAAACAATTTATATACGTTGTTCACTAGAAACGCCTTGGAATCAAGTGACTGCTTATGTAGACTATATCTACTCATTGGAATAGTGAACTGATTGTACGGGAATACTTTCAATTATCACCAAACCATTCCTCTTCTCAAAATCCTTACTAATTAACGTTTTGAGAATTTCACAAGTTTAATTTAGAAAATTCTGTCCAAATCACTTTTTGGTGATCAAATGCTTTTCAACTCAGCCATACTTTGAGTGCGATCTCTCACATATATATCTCATGGTAGTACTGGGACACACCAAATTTATTTTTCCTCAATGTAATACTTCGTGTATAATGGTAATATTTTTGTGTATAAACGTAATATTTATGTGTATGAACGTAATTTCTTTGTGTATTAGTGTCATATTGTTGTGTATAAACGTAATATTTTTGTGCATAATAGTAATATTTTAGTGTATAAAATTAATAATTTTGTGTATAAACGTAATATTTTTGTGCATAAAAGTAATATTTTTGTGCATAAACGTAATATTTTTGTGCATAAACGTAATTTTTTTGTGCATAAACGTAATATTTTGTGTATAAACCCAATATTTTTGTGCATAAACGAAATATTTTTGTGTATAAACGTAATTTTTTGTGCATATTTTAGTTTCTAAAGGAATTATTTTTAGTATAAACTTAATGTTTTGTTGTATAAGCGAAAAGGAGGAAAATTAAATACAAAACTTTTATCATCTCAACTAAAACAACCGTATTTTATTCGGATTATTTCGATTCATCGGACTACTGTTCTCATCGTGAGTGTGATTTTCACAAAGTTTCAGTCGTCACGGATTCTTGTAGTGGTTAGAGTATTTGGGAAAATCAATTGTCAAAAGTTATATTCTCTTAAAGTTTGGAGGTTTTATCCTTAGTGTGGGCGACCGAAAAATACAATTGCGAATTACTGAGAAATTCTATCCAGTCATGGCTGACGGAACAAGAGCATGCTACCCCGTAAAGTAAATAAAGTGTTCTGTTTGAAATTCCATCGAAATTCCCAAGTTCGACAGAAACATTCCCGAGTTCGGCAAGATACATCTAGAGCAGGTCGGAGTTTACATCAACCGAAACGTTGTGAAAATCACACTCAAGATTAGAACAGTAGTCCGATGAAACCAAATAATACGAATATCCTCATTTCAAAAATTCAGAAACAGAATTTTATTTTCTCAAATAAGTCATAAGTTTTTCATATTTTAAACCAAAATCGTATTCATGTGTTTTTTATGCTAATATTTTGCTGTCCAATTAGTAAATGTCCAATCATAAGTCAACATGTGATAATTTCTTATTAATTATCAGTAAACGAACTCTGCGAAATAATGTTCCCAGTTTGTTTATTTTTCTGATGATCTACCCTCCCGCAAATGGGCCCGGTGGCTCCAGCACTGATTGCTTAATGATAAATCTCGGTTCATTTCCAGTTATCACTTTCTTCTTCTCTTCAATTAATATCTTTTATATTTTACGTGTTACGATCTACAATATCAGTCAATCAATTTTATTGGCAATAAATAGCGAAGTCCTGCAAACTACTCTCTTCCTTCGTCTTTTTTTTTACACAGTGATCACCACTTATCAAGGCCCGGAAGTCACTCAGGGATAAGGGTTATTGCAACTACATTACGTTAGTGTGGAGATTTGATGAAGTGCTTACTTAAGGGGGCGGTTCATTAGGAATTTGTTAACGCTGGACTTGAAGACATCCAAGTTGTAGTCCGGTGGGAAGCAGGCAAACGGAACAGAGTTCCACAGGCGTGCAGTTCTAAGAAAGAAGCTTTGTTCATGGAATCCACGTTTTGATTTAGGCACAGATAAAGAGTGTGGGAAATTATTCACCGTGAATTCAGCTAGACGGGTGTTTTTCATGAAAGATTGGCATGGGGGGACCAGAGATTGGAGTTCAAACGAGCACCTGCCATGGAAATAACGATAAAACAAGGATAGGCTCGCAACGTCTCTTCTGTGGGAGATAGGTTGCAGGGTAGAGAAAAGGGCATCCCCCACTAAGCCACGAAGTCTATTTTGTACGACTATTCCGGTAGAAACTAGGTCATTCGGGTTACCTTTTATATGTCGAGCTGTTGTATTGGTTCTCGGTAGTCCTAAAAGCCCTCACCAAGTCTTGCCACTCCCTATTTGAGACCGATTAAGTTCATTGCGTACTGCCTGAAGTGCTCGGGAGGTTCCTACAGAAATGCTTAGGCAATTTTAATAGGCCAGCTTGCTTTTGTTATGTAGCGGATGTCTGGGACCATCCGATACATAACTGTTAAAATAACCCCCTTTTAAGAAACTCGAAAGGAGGGCATCGAATATCGATTGTCCACCAGTACAAAGTGACAAAAGTAATTACGGCGTAAACAGTAAAATCGGACGACGATTTTTAGTTTACAAATTAAAGTGATTGTGGGGGAGATCGTATATTTTGCTGGAGTGGGGCATTCCTTTGCGAGAACAAAAAAAGATTGGAATGTCCTGGAAAAACAATTATTGTCAAGGCTGGAAACGTGTTGTAAAGACACGTGCAATAAACAAAAACAATAGTCGCCCGACTAAGAAAAAATGGGTTACTGGAGATCTGGGTCAAATGCAAGCAATCTAAATTTGCCTGGGAATTGAAGAATCAATTATCGACAATAAATGAATTAATCAATCAGCGGCAAGCAAGCGGAGATCGTAATAGTAGAAAAATACGGGAACAAAAAAAATCCTGACAATATAACGACGTGATTTTTGGAGTCAAGGGGAGAAGAAGTAGGTCCGAGGATCGCCGAAGGACGTGCGATTGTCGAAGTGAAATCGCGTTCTCCCCCCCCCCCTCCGATCGCTCAATGAAAGGAAAGCCAAGCCGCAGAGATGAACTTTTTGATAAACTGTATGTAAGGCTTGAGTTAAAAATACATTTTTATACGAAAAGCAATCGTGACTTACGTTTTTTATTTATGTTCTGAGTTACGCCTGATCGTTATGTACATGTCAAAACTTTGTTTCAGATACCGTCGTTGTTGTGACAAGCTGGACAATTGATAAGTCGGCTCGAGTGAAAAATGGCCGGTCAAAGGGGAAATAACCATGCTGTCTTAGCAGTTGCCATGACAACCGTTTAGCTCGAGTCGTAAACAAGTTCAACTAGCGGACGATCAATGAAATTAACGGCTACTGCGTTTTTTTACAAACCTACTAACTACGACCGTTCCCAACCTGGGGTCCTACGAAACGTAACACTTTTATTTCATGAAAAATGGTATGATTCTCCTCATGTTACGACTTCGTGTCATATGTTCCTGTTGTTGCGAGGAAATACTTATCACACAGCTATGTAAAATGACAGTTACAAAATATTTCATGTATATATAGTCTGAATGCTTGTCTAATACGATTTTAAATTTTAATACAGTAGATATCATCACAACGCACTCTGGTAGACTGTCATAAAGAGCAGTTTCTTCTGTTGAAACGAAAGCGTCGATGGGGCATCCGTTGGAGATCGCTGAGACTGTGTCTAGATTTTTGTGTGAAAATCTCTTTCAAAATTGATTTACATTACTGTTGATGATGATGTATGCCAGAATTATGTTCACTCGTATTGTTGTATATTAACTTTCTTTTTTCGAGTTAAGCCGGCATAGCTTGCTTAGGGATAATACCACGCCAGATAATTGCAAAAAACTTTTATAGGAAATCAAAAATATTTTCGTATATTATTTGTTACAATTTACGTCGCAGTCATGATTAGTGTTTTTTTTTCAGTAGAAATACAACACCATAGTATATAATATATTCAAATAATGCTCGAAAACGTTTATACTTTGGAAAAAACGTTTAATTTACTGAGTTTTTATTATTTAGATTATTTAGTTGAAAGAAATTTTAGAAGACAAGGGGAACTTCTATAATGGCTTCATAATAAAAAAAGATTAAGGATATTAATTACCACTTTTCCAAAATATCAAAGTTATTACGTAAAATTATTTTACAAAGTCTAGAACATTAATCGCTCATATAGGTGGGAAATACTATACGTTAGTCAACCGACCAGGGAACATCTGCAGAAAATTATATCTTACAGCGTCCGTCTGAACCGATAACGAAAAGCTATGACATTCCCTGAAGGGGCATTTTCTCATGAATTACAAATTGAATTCGCATTTGGCGATAAACAGTCAAACGTTCAATTAACTTGCACTTCTGTTTAGTTTTGAGTAATGCGAGATAAAAGGTTCGAAGAGTTAAAGCTCGGTTGATCGGACACCGGTTACAACTAACGATGTTAGCTTCGATCGCACGAGAAGCAGGCTGTTGATTTAAACAGTTCGTGTCCAAAGTATTTAATCTTTATTGGCTTAAACAGAGCATGTTCAAAATGTTAAAGACTAGCAGGCAGCCCGGCATTGCCATGTCGTAAAATACGCATAAACATTATATTTTAATTAATGCAGAACTCTTATTTAGTACAGACAGAAATACCGTAGATATTAAACGAAACGATAAATTCCTTTAAAAAGTTGAAGTAAAAACAAACAAAAAGAAACTGAGACATGTGCATGCTAGTATGATACTTTTTCTAAACAATTCACTTCTTGTGAGTAAAAAAAAAAACTCGAGCTAAAATCTAAACCAAAACCTAAAGACAGTGTGTCAATATGATAACCATTAGGCCAGCTTGACACGTTCATTAAAAAGTATTTTCAAACCTATTTATTCTTAACATAAAGAATCTGTCATTTGAACCATTCACGCATGAGCATACGTGAAACAGTTGACGAACAGATAAAAAACCCGACGACTCCCACGTTCCAATTTTTTCAATTTTGACCCCCTTAGCAGCCATTTTCTCAGATGAAAACCGATTTAAACGTTTTCTACGTGTCTGAATGTCCTATATACCAAATTTGAAGTCTGTAGATAAGAATTTGTTGAGTATATAGGTTGAGAATTGTTCTCACACACATATTCTCACCTTTATAGAGATACTAGATTTTCTTTTTTATTTTATGATTATTTATTTATCTATTTTGCTAAGGCGTCAGCATTTATGAAGGTTTAAATGAGCCAACAAGTGTAATATGATAGGTGATAGGTAAAAAATTTGTATTATTTATAAGGACGGCTCAAACAGAATTTGTTTGTACTGGACTTGAAAACGACTCAACGCATTTGTTGTAAATTGAAAGATTAGCACTTGTTAGTGTTGTGTCTAGTTTCTATACTAGTTATCCTATAAAAAAAAAGAATTGTATAGATGTATTATTTGCTAGTATAATGACATCTCACTGAAATGTAAAGGTTTTGTACGTCTTAATAAAATTTCTACTCTGAATAGTGTTTAATTTTCGGGACTCACTCTCTCTCTCGCCCTCTCTCTTACGCACACACACACACACACACACACTCGCTCCCTCACTCTCACTCACTCTCTCTCTCTCTCTCTCTTTCTTTCTCTTTCTCTTTCATTTATTTCTTTGGGAGATCCAGATCGGCCCCTCACTACGATGCAACTCAGATCATCCTTATGTACTATTTCATCATCTTCCGAAGTTCCCAAGCTCATTTTGACTCGCTTAATCATATAGTTAGTCTTTTGAACTTTTATTTTGTAAAAGTCGTTATCATAAACTAGGAATTGGATTATAAAAAGCAATTAGCTCTTACTTCATTTTCTTGCGAACTCACAGGATGGCCGCTACGGTTTGACTGTGTTTCATTAAATATTAATATTTATTATTATTAAATATTACAATTTATCAGGGAAGAACTTGTCATGGATCAATCATTCATATATATATATATATATATATATATATATATATATATATATGTGTGTGTGTGTGTGTGTGTGTGTGTGTGTGTGTGTGTGTGTGGTCGATCCATTACAAGTTTTTATTATTAAGTCTTTCTTTTCTGATCTTCTCTGGGCAGCCCTGGGACAAACTTCGCAACTGATCTACATTAATGATCTTCCAAATCACATCCTTACATCATTCGTAGATGACATGCTGATGACACTACTATCTATGTTAGCACATCTAAACGACCAAGTTCTCTCTGATTCTCTCTCCTCTGATCTTGAGCAAGTGGTACAATGGGGAAAGAGGTGGTTTGTTACTTTTAATGCATCTAAAACCAAGCTTCTATCTTTACATCATCAACGCTCTGATCCCCTTCTGGCATCAATTGAAATCAATGGCTCTCGTCTAGGGGAGGCCTCATGTTTTGACAAGCTTCTGGGCTTGACCTTTACTCCTGATCTGAAATGGAACACATACATTAAATCCGTTGCCAAGGCGACTGGAAAAATGGTGGGATCCTTCTATCGATCCAGAAGATATCTCACTGCTGATGCAATTCTCTATCTATATAAGAGCCGGTACGTCCAAGGATGGAGTACTTTTGCCACATTGTGGCAGGAGCTGCTAGAAAGTACATCCTGCCTTAATAGGGTTCAAAATAGACTTCGTAGCCTCGTGGGGGATGTCCTTTTCTCTTCCCTGCAACTTCTTTCTCACAGAAGAGATGTTGCGAATTTGTCTCTGCTTTATCGTTATTTTCATGGCAAGTGCTCGGCTGAGCTCCAATCTATGGCCCCCCTAGCCAAACTTTCGCAAGAAACACCCATCTAGCAGAAAACACTATTACTAATTCCCCCCATTCTTTATCTGTGCCTAAACCTAAACGCAGATTCCATGAACAAATCTTCTTTCTTGGAACTGCACGCCTATGGAATTGTCTTCCGTTTTCTTGCTTTCCAGCTGACTACAATATGGTTGTCTTCAAGTCTAACGTAAACAAATTTTGCATAAGCCGTTCCATATACGTTGATAAATTTACCGAATTCTCATTACTAACGGTTACTATATTGATCAATTGTCTACTGTGCAATCTTTAACCCTTATCCCCGAGTGGCCTCTTGGCCTTGATAAGTGGTGATGCCTTTGTAAAAAAAAAAATCTTCCGCACCTTCAGATCCTCGCGAAAAATTTTGTGTACAGTTAGCACACTGTCATCAAGCTGTGCACTTTTTGTCTATATAAACACACGAGGGTCTATATCTATGAAATTCTTTATTTGGCCAATCAACTATAGTGTTCTGACTTCTTTACTTTAATCTCTTATGCAACTCATAAACTGATGCTCGATTCATGAAAGATGGCCAAAAAAGTGGCATTCAATACGTTTCTGTGGCATTATATTTTATTGCATATCTTTCTTCTAAAGTGTCCTCGCATCTAGATTGCATCTTTAAAATTCCCCAGTAGTGACAATCAGGCTATAGTAAGGTGTATTACAATTCCTGCTGTACCTGTTCATTTGAACCTGAAATCATAAAAGTTAGTCAGTCATCTCATAAGATGTATAGTAATAACAAACTGATTTTTCAAGTGTCTACGACAATTTCAAATGCTTGTACAAAAAGTCTGGAAACTTATTTAAGGCGCTTATATATATATATATATATATATATATATATATATATATATATATATATATATATATATGATTACTTTATTTGGTTCCGGCGGTTTCAAACCCGATAATTAAGACCCCTTTAGATATCCATATCAAGTTCTCTTCATCCCATACTCATCTATGAGTATTACCAATAACTTATCTCATCTAACAACAATCTGTACACAAAATACTATATATGTGTGTGTGTGTGTGTGTGTGTGTGTGTGTGTGTGTGTGTGTGTGTGTGTGTGTGTGTGTGTGTGTGCGTGTGTGTGTGTGTGTGTGTGTGTGTTACATAGTACGGGGCTCATATTGGAGACATATATACGAAGACTCATATAACGGGACTCATAACGATGATGATGAGGGAGATATTTATATCTGACCGGGATGCTTCTTGGAGCTTTCATATTTATACTGACTGATATGATGCAAGTTCTTAACACAGAGGAGGAGAGGAGATACTTCACTTATAATATTTGGAAGGGTTACACAAAGTTCGTTACAAGATGATGAGAAAACACATTTACCTTTTCTGGTTGTAAAGAATGGCGACACGAGAGAAACAGTTACAAACATAGTTGGTTTCTTTATTCTTCAATCGACCGATCGGTGACGTCAGGTATTCCAGCCTTTCGACTACATGGTTTACTCTTCTACCCTTCGCCTTTAAGGGCCCCCACTCTCCAACTCTATAACCGTGTGTGATCTGCTCTGATTATTTCATCCTCATCAACGCTTGACTCTCAACTAACTGACTCTAACTCCTTTTTATGACGTCAGAAGTGTGGTTTTCAAACGTGACTAATTGTCATGTGGTTTTACATATGTTTGTCCAAGCACACCTTTGGCAACAAAAAAGAATCCTCAATTCTAATTCTAACCTATTTTTAAACAATATATTTTAACTCGCATTGTACATTCATTTAACTGAGATAGTTAATAGCTAGATTTCTAAAAAAAATGGACGATCGACTCTTTATCCGACATAAACAATGTTTGACTATTTCTAATAGAATTAACAATAGACTTAATTTCTAACATTTACTTTTCCATCATTATCTTTAACACTTGCCTACAGGGTTCGATTCTAGCCTTATCCTAATATCATTTTCACTTATCTAGTATGTCTTCTTACTTACATGAGAAGGGGACAGCCCTTTCATGTAACATATGTATATATGAATATATATGTATATATATATGCATATATATGTGCATATACATATATATGTAAATATATATGCTTATGTGTATATATATATATATATATATATATATATATGTATATATATATATATATATATATATATATATATATATATATATACATACATATACATGTATGCATGTATTGGTTCAGATAATGTTACAAAGTAAAATTATGCGAACATTTTTAGTCAGCTTAAATGGATCTTTAATTGATGGCGTCCTCAGTTATTTTTTCTTTTTTTATTTTCTTTCAGTTTTCTTATGATATCGTTCAATGTATGCATGGGGTATTTTAAAGAATTGCAGACATTCATCCGCTATCTCATACAATTTAGCCTAGAGATCTTTTTAAGCTCCTAACCGTCACTTTAAGTGCAATTATTTAATCTCTCTTGCATTTCGTCCAGCGGACATATTTATCATGGAGTTTTTTGCAATTATTTTGCATTAGTTCAGTTGCTTTATGTCGTAGCAAATTTTCAGATATATATTCCTATAAAATGAAGATCGGCTACATAATATTTATATATATATATATATATATATATATATATACATATATTATTATTATTATTATTATTATTATTTGAGGGTAAACCGTTACATATGGTCGCTACAAACAGCCATCTGTTTCAGTCAATGAGACTTCTTCAGGTGACCCCTGAACCCATCGACGCAACAAAGAGGAAGTCTCATTGACTGAAACAGATGTCTTTTGTAGCGACCATATGTAATTGTTTACCCTCATATAAACAAATAGTTTGCTCTTGTTATTGAGAATTATCTAACAACCTCGTTGTATTTATTAGTCCCGACTTTGAACGTCTCAAACCTGTATATATATATATATATATATATATATATATATATATATATATATATATATATCCGAGGGGCGTGCAATATGTAATGCCCCTGATCCACTTACAGCTGTCTGATCTAGCTGAGATTTTGCATGTGCAACGATTTATATCTCTACGGGTTATATGTATATATATATATATGTATATATATGTATGTATATATATGTATATATATGTATGTATATATATATGTATATATATGTATGTATATATGCATGTACATATATGTATGTATATATATGTATATATATGTATATATATATGTATGTATATATATGTATATATATATATATATGTTTACTCTGTTTACTTTTATTTTCTTCTCTTTCAAGTTCTATTTTCTTATTTTGTTTTTGTTTTGTTTTGTTTTTATTATTTTGGTGATATTTCAGATAGTAAAAATATAAATCTGAATAACAGTTTTTGTCAAATAATTTAATTTGAATCTTTACTTTCACCTTCCACACCCTAAAATAAAAGAAAATGGAAAACACGATGGAACACTTAAATTATTTTACCAGATTAAAGCAAAAGGTTATACAAGTGGCACATCTGTTAACGTTGCCTTCGGGCGCCAAAGTTAAAGACCAATTTTGAACAAATCAAAAATATTAACGAAGATCTTGAGCCGAAAGGTTTAATTATAATTGTTGCTGTTTTATTTTTTATTTCTTGTCGTTAGTTGCAATATCATTCTGGCAGTGGGAGATTATAACGGTTAATTTCACAATTGTATGAATAGAATGAGGGGGGGGTCTCTTTCATTTGATTCAGAATCCTACAGAAAAACAAAAAGCCTAAAGAATTACAAGCAACTTCGGACGCAGTCTGTTCAGGTTCCTTCCGGTGAAATCAAAAAAATAAAGAATCCTCAATGCGTTATCGCACAAAAATTAGAGATGAGGAATTGTGAATGTGTACAGTTGCGTATGAGTGATAATTATGTTTCTAATAATAAAAATAATAATAATAATAATAATAATAATAATAATAATAATAATAATAATAATAATAATAATAATAACATGTTAGTATTAGGTCAAATACAGCATACCCGCGTAAGGGCCCTGGATATGACCTTAAACTATATCCGATGATGAGGCCCCAGCTTTCGGGCCTTGGGAAGTGTGGAGCCACCCTTTAATTGCCATTGTTCCCAGGTCCACTCTGACCCGGAGTGGTAGTACCTGTTAGAGTCCCAACTATCGGTTAAATAGAATACGACTTAAAAAAAACAGATATACTATATTAAAAATTCGTTCAAAATCACCAAATTCGGCATTAAATAACCTGAAAAGGGCTGATATGCCGTAAAACAAAACAACCAACCAATACCCGCCTAAGTTCACGGAACTTAGGCGACATATGGGAATGGTAGTCGATGTATACCGGGACATACATGCAACTGAGGATCTCTTTTGAATGTAATATTATTTGTAAATAAACCGTCTAGGTATTACAGGTTCCGAGTTTTTTTCTGTTCATCTATATAGTTTAGATATTTTTTACTCGGATATTGATATTAAAAGCCTACGATTTTCTATTTAAATATTATTAAAACGAACTTTTAATATACTTGTGTATGCGAGCGACTAAATAAATGATAACTAATTTACATATTCCTTTAAAAAACGAGAATTCGTTAATTCATTATTTACTTTTATGGTTTCTTATTAAACGATTGGTCTATTTTCACTATTACGATGAATTCTATTGATGCATAGTATCTACATTCTGTATAACTTTGTAGAATTTAAGATGAAAACGTTCAAGCACACGTACACACACACACACACACACACACACATATATATATATATATATATATATATATATATATATATAAAGACGTATATTTTAAAAAAATAGGGAAAAAAAGAGTGCTCGATACGTTAGTAGAGCTAAATTTGGTTTTATTATTTCAACCTCAGGTGCATTTACTTAAATCATTACAAGTTGTTTCTATAGACGAGATAACAAAATAATCCAGTCCGTGTCGTCAGACGATTTAAGCCAAAATTAAATTTTAAGGAAAGATTTTTTTTATTTTTGATTACCTCTGGGTATTAAAAACCAAGAGTTGGATTAATGGATAGAGAGGGGAGAAGAGGAGGGTAGACAGAACGAGAAAAAGGAATAGGCGAAGAAAAAGTATATTTAAATAAATTAAATTAAAATTTAAAAAATTAAAATCAGAATTTTAAAAGAGAAGGAAAGAAAAGTACCATATATATATATATATATATATATATATATATATATAGAGAGAGAGAGAGAGAGAGAGAGAGAGAGAGAGAGAGCGAGTATCTTGTCAGTGTATCTGGGAAAAGGTATCTACGAAACTTCTTTCAGAGTTTAAATTATATATTAAATGATTATAACGTCGTAATGTTATTAACATATAAACATTTCAAACAAAGTCCTGAAGACCGATGCAACACTTTATTCCCCAAACCGATAATCTTCTTTCTCTCCCTTTCGTCCACCATCAGAACTAGGAACCGTACAAAGTAGCAGTGTAATGTTGTGACCATTTGGCTGTGATCACAACGTAGTATATGTGTTAACTGTTGCAGGCAGTCAAAATATTACCATTATTAATTGATCCGAGCGACGGTGAGTTGCTGGATGGATTATTATGATTAGAAAAATAAAAACAAGTTGACAATATATGAATAACAGCTGAAATAATAATAAAAAAAAAACAAAGGAATGTTAACTCGGAAAATAAATGTAAACAAAGTTCTAGAAGAATTGTAGTTTACGTAAACGAGACAATTAGATTTAATCTTACGTAACCGTTGGGGTTTTGAACACGTGATGATGACGTGATGATACGTAGATAAAACCTTCAGTCTGCAGTAGTCAAAAATAGATGGTAACGTTTAATATTGCTAAAGATACGTTACCTGAAAGTACTTCGTTCAAACTCCTCGGTTTAATATTCATAGGGAACATGAATTGGAACAGATACATCGAGGGCATTGCCAAGGCTGCTGCAAAGAAGGTGGGCTCTCTCTACTATGCCTGAAAGTATCTATAAGGCCACCATTCACCCATGTATGGAGTATTGCTATCACATTTGGGCTGGCGCATCTGCTACTTGTCTCTTACTCCTAGACAGAGTTCAAAAGAGAGTCGCCAAGGTGATAGGTTCTGAACTGTCTTCTAAGTAAGCTTCAACCTCTGTCCTATCGCCGAAATGTTGCATCCCACTGCCCGTTTTACAAGTATTTTAATGGTGAATGCTCCGAGGAACTACAAACCCTTATACTCCCTCGACGTAAATACTCCCGACAAACATCAAAGTCCCACTCCTACACAGTAGAGATCCATAAATGTAAGAAAGTCTTCCACTCCAATAGTTTCTTCTCCAGAACTGCGAGTTTTTTTTTGTTTTGTTTTTTTTTACATTTTCACCCCAAACAAGGCACATTGCCACTTTGGTGTAGGGGGCTACTATCAGGGGGTGACATCTACTGGGGTATTATGTGGGGATTTGGGCAGCAAGATATCTGTTCACGTTACACTTGAACTTCTGCAAGTCAGTACAGTTGGGGAAGCAGGGACCTGGAGTGGAATTCCAAAGTTTAGCGGTTCTGGGGAAGAAACTACTGGAGTAGAAATATATTTTACATCTAGAGATCTCTACTGTGTGGGGGTGGGATTTTGCAGCCTGACTGGTTTGTCGAGGGTGTTTACGTCGTGGAGGGCACAAGTGCTTGCAGTTCGTGAGAGCATTATCCATTAAAATAATTGTAGAACAAGCAGAGGGATGCAACATTTCGTCGATGGGACAGAGGCTGAAGCCAGTTTAGGGCCTATCAGATTGGCGACTCTCTTTTGAACCCTGTCTAGGAGCGAGAGACTAGTAGCAGATGCACCAGCCCAAATATGACAGCAATACTCCACACATGGCCGCATGGTGCCCTTATAGAGGTACAGGATACTTTCGGGTGTTAGTAGATTTATTGAAGGTAGAGAGAGCCTACCTTCTTTTCAGCGGCCATAACAATGCTTTCAATATAATTGTTCTAACTCGTGTTTCCTGTGAACGTTAGGTCGAGGAGTTTCAAAGATGTTCTCTCAGATAAAGAGTCGTTGGCCATTGCTATTGGTGGTTGAGAAGGTTACTTGTAATTATTGAATGAAACAAGTTTAGTCTTGGCAGCATTGAATGTGACCATCCATTTTTGCCCCCATTCCTCTACAGATTGGAGGTCATCCTCTAGTGTTTCTGCCATTTCTTTAGATATGTGTTTATTTGTTTTCCTGTCGTGGCTGTTATAGAGTGTGGTGTCATCAGCATATATACCAATCTCAGAGACAATTTTGTCGGGGAGGTCATTTATGAATATTAGGAACAACAGAGGTCCAAGGATAGACCCTTGGGGCACTCCCGCATTTATATCACACTGTTTAGATGTACGACCGTCGAGGACAACCTGGATTTTTCTCTTATCTAAGAAGGATTTAATTATGTTTAGTATTCTACCAGTGATACCGTATGATTTAATTTTCCTGAGGAGACCCTCATGCCATACCCTGTCAAAAGCCTGAGATATATCTAGAGCTACCGCTCTTCCCTCCGCGGCTTTGTCCAGTGAGTGGTATATACGTTCAGAGATTACAGTTAGGATGTCTGCTGTGGAAGGGGCTTGTCTAAATCCATATTGTTGGTCAGTCAGAAGTTTAGCAGCTGTAAGGTGATGGACTAGAGCTTGGTTAATTAAGGTGTCAAATATTTTGGCAAAAAGTGGGAGGAGGCTAATGGGGCGATAATTTAATGGGTCCGTTCTTTCGCCAGAATTCTTGAATACTGGTACCACAGAAGCAGTTTTCCAACAGCCTGGAAAGCAAGCTTCATTAAGGCATTTGTTGTAGAGTTTGGAGAGAACTGGAGCTACTTCGGCTGAGCACTTTTTTGATAGCACAGCTGGGATGAGATCCTGTCCACATGCTTTTGAAGTGTCAAGGTTTTTTATGATAGCATGCACCTTTTCCGGGTTTCTGCTTATCCAACTGTACTGATATGTAGAAGTTCAAGCGTAATATGACCAGACATCTTGCTGCTCAACTCCCTTGATAGTATCCCTTCAACTTTTGTTCCTGATAGTAGCCCTCTACATCAAAGTGGCACTGTGCTTTATTTGGGGTGAAAATGGAATTTTTTAATGTTTATTGTCCAGTGATAGCAAGGGTGGCCACGGTATGTGTTTAAAATGGCCGAGATTAATGAGGCCACTCTCTGCCATGTCGTTTCTCCTCTTTTCTTCTCAGGTTGTTTCTCTTTTTATTTATATAGATGACGTCAGAACGCTCATTCACGCCTCTTTTGTTCATTGTTTGAAATGTCGATCAGTCCCGGTGATACCAAATCCCCGCGAATTCTGCGTCCCCATTTTGACCCTTTTGTTGTCATTGTCGGTGCACCTCGACCTAGTAACGTTTCCCCGACCGATTTTCCTGGGTCCGGCTTCTTTTGACGTCATCTTCGCAAGCCCAGATAGCCGATTGTCTTTCCAGAATTACTACTGCCATTTGCAACTCCACCTCTTCTATAGAAATACGTTGGACAGCGTTTAGAAATTCGTTTCCAAACTAAACTATCTCTTTTCTATATGAACTGAACCTGCTCGTTCAACTGTTCTACATCTAATAATAAAATAACTCATCTATTCATTCAACGTCTACACTGCCCAGATTTAATCTTCATCTGAGACCATCAAGTTCACATTAAAAGACGACATGATTCCATTTCCTTTTGATGGAAACAGATTTCCTTTTTTTCTTGCAGACAATTAACTAGCTGGCCAGTTGTGTACAAATCTCAAGAGCGATAGGAGCCTTCTATTGTGTTTGAAAGTGACACAAAGTTCAATGAGCGAGATCGGAGATGCGTTCCTGTAAACTTTATGCTCTCTACCGATCCAACAACAGGACCATTTCCAGCCCCCTCAAAATGTATCGTTGGATTGCCACAAATAGCAGGGGTGTGGCTAGATTGATGAAAACAAAGTTTCCGGCCACAGTTATTGTATTTCGTATCGTTGCAAGAGTGGGCAATATCGTGTCACATCACATCTTCGAAGTCGGCTTGAAAATCAACAGCAAAGTGTACCTGGATGTACTGAAGAGTGCGGTGATCCCCTGGTGCAATTAGGTGACCGCTGGAAGACCCTGGCCACAGAACTTGGCACCAGCCGACAAGTTCAAAGAGACCCAGGCTTGGCTTCAGAAGGGGTGCTACGACTTTGATATCCTTCTCTCACTGGACACCTTCTTTCCCGACCTGAACACACTGGACTATATCGTTTGGTCATACGTCGAGAACATCATCAGCATGACCTCTCACAACACCAAAGTCAGCTTAATCGCCGCCATATTCCGCCCATGCTTGTGGAAAAGGTATGCTCCCAGTTCCGGACCTGTATTGGGGCAGTGATTGAGGCTGAAGGTGGCGACATTGAATAGATATAAGGTCTAATAGGTCTAATAAAAGTTTAAAAATAAAGCTCTAGTGTCATTTTCTTTAGAGCGACAATTTTATCGTTCCACCCCGTAATCTTTCTCTGAGATCGCCAGGTTCACATTACACATATATCGCATTATTCTCATATTATTTCTCCCTATGATTGTATCATTATATATATATATATATATATATATATATATATATATATATATATATATCATTAAACATATCATTACATATATCATTTTACATATCATTATATATATATATATATATATATATATATATATATATATATATATTATACATATCATCGTATTTTGTTTAAAATCCGTTTTACATGCTATCATGCATTAGACAGCTTTTAGAAATTCACTTCCAAACTAACCTATCTCTGGTCAGGTCTTTAATTATCCTTCATTCCCTCAAGTCCATTTTCCCCATGTTTTCCTTTGCCTTTTGATGTGAATTGAACCTGCTACCTCAACTGTTCACCATCTGTTAATCCGAGCATTTTTTTACACAGTGATCACCACTTATCAAGGCCCGAAAGCCACTCAGGGATAAGGGTTATTGCAACTACATTACATTAGTGTGGAGATTTGATGAAGTGTTTAATTAAGGGGGCGGTTCATTAGGAATTTGTTAACATTGGACTTGAAGACATCCAAGTTGTAGTCCGGAGGGAAGCAAGCAGACGGAACAGAGTTCCACAGGCGTGCAGTTCTAAGAAAGAAGCTTTGTTCATGGAATCCGCGTTTTGATTTAGGCACAGATATAGAGTGGGGGAAATTTTTCACAGTGGATTCAGCTAGACGGGTGTTTTTCGTGAAAGATTGGCGAGGGGGGACCAGAGATTGGAGTTCAGACGAGCACATGCTATGGAAATAACGATAAAACAAGGATAGGCTCGCAACGTCTCTTCTGTGGGAGAGAGGTTGCAGGGTAGAGAAAAGGGCATCCCCCACTAAGCCACGAAGTCTATTTTGTACTCTGTCAAGGCAGGATAGGCTGTTTTTAGCAGCTCCTGCCCAGATATGGCAACCGTATTCCATCCTTGGACGTACGTGGCTTTTATATAGATAGAGAATTGCATTTTTTGTTAATTCATGTGTGTCCTCTTTCCTTACTCATTTACCGCCACGGAAAATAAGGAAATATTGAGGGCGTACGTAATTTAATTATGGTTATATAAAGACCAAATTTATTTTTAACATGAAATTTAAAAATTAAAAGAATGAAATGGCTAGCTACCTGGTTTCAAACTTAACTCAACAGAACTACATCAATAAAATATGAATAATATAGCGATGAAGAAAATAAAACAGACAAAATAAACCACATTAAGTCCCAAGTGATTTTCTTTTGGTTTACACAGAGAATGTCTTAAAAGACTTAATGTAAACAGTTTCTAGGATCTTTAGGTGAAAGAAAAAATGCTTTGTACTCAGAATGGTCATTGAACTTAGTTGCATGCGAACGGTTATTTAATGGACGAAACTTAGGTATTATTAAAAACATTAAATCATAAATAATTTGCATGTCGAATGTTTATTTGAATGTGTTTTGATACAGAACAATCACGTTGACACACCTGTTCTCGTTAGATCACCGAAGTTAAGCAACGATGGGCATGGTCAGTACCAAATGGGTGACCATTTGGGAAGGCTAGGCGCTTTATGTACCGCGCCGAGTCGAAGAAATTTCAAGATTGGTGTCTGGGGGCGTGTTTTACTCACTGAGGGAGATGTACTCCCGAATCAAGACGGAGAGCAACAGGAATTACCATTTGGAGAGCCGTGGTCGCCGACACTGTTAAAACAGCAGGGCCGCTAATGATGATGTTTTTTGACCCGGATGTCCAATCGTTACGACGTCCTCCCGGCTTAGTGCGAACCGCAACTACATTTGAATAAAAAAAAAACAATAGAATTATTATGTTAGGGGAATAATATCTTTTTAAACTAAAGCCAAAATACACCTAGTGGAAAAAAACAACCTGGTTATTCGATACAAAATAAGAATCTATCATATATGTTACCTATTTAAGGTAGACGAAACATCTTATAAGTCCTGTATTAAAATATACACAGAAAACATCACGTCATTTAGGAATATGTAAAATGCAACCTCCGGCAAAATGAAACGAATAATAATAATTTTAATAGTTTTTGCGTCTTGTTTCAATTTTTACTTATTCTTTGTTTTGTTGTTGTTGTATTTTTTGTTTTTTGTTGTTGTTTTTTGTTGTTTTTTTCTTTTTGTGACGAACACTTGATTACAATGAAACCATTACAAAATAACTTAAAAACAACTTATGTTTCTTGTGTAGTGTTTTCATTGTTTTCATTAATTTGTTTACAATCCTTGAGTCAGCGTTAAAGGAATTAAAATAATAAATCAACATTGAAATTCAAATATGAGACAAATGAATGAATATCTTTTTAAAAAAATTAAGTCGGAAAAAATGTCAAAAAAGAAACAAAAAATAACATGAAGCAACATTCAAAAATTATTAAAACGTATTTCGTTACATTTTCCGGGGATCACATTTTAAATATTCCCAAATCACATGGCATTTTGATGGCTATGGTGTCTATGTTTCGATGCAGGACATACAATTTTCAAGATGGTCGGTAGGCGTAGGTATTTTTATTTTATTTTTGTCGTTATGTTTTCAGTATAGCTGAAATATAAACACTTTACATAACGGCATGTGTGCATTTACGAAAATTAGAAAACAGAAAAGACACAGCGAAACAGTTTTAAACGAAACCAAAATAAAAATAACGTCTTTAAAATCTTCTTAAAATATCGTTTTTCACTTGTTTTGTTCTTTTTATTTTAGTTTTGTTTTTTCTTGTTTTTTTTTTATATTTCAAATCGTTTTTTCTTTTTTTTCAACCTTCTACTTAATTGGTTAACAATTTTTTCTTAAAAGACATCACACTTCCAAGGATTTTCTTCGGTGAATTCGTTTTCTTGCTACTTCAAATTATGTTTCTTCTATTTTTTTTCAACTATGCACTCGTTTATTTGAATTTTCCTTTATTTGAATTTTCCATATTTTATTTTATCAATTTAATTTCTCTCAAAACATTGAACAAATTTTGGCTAAAAAGAAAATCCGCATAAAAAAGTATAAAAGTTTGGAAATTATGCATTATCGATCTCCAGTGCGATTTACCAGAACGAACATGAAATCATCAAATAAAAATAGGTTCTCTAACCTCGACTTGCTTTACTGGAATAGAAAATATTTAAGTGTTATTTAGTGTTATGACAATCAATCGGAATCGGGAATCGGAAAAATCGACAAATTTGGGGGTGTTGGAATCGGAAAAACTGCCTATTTTCCGATACCAAAACGATTCTTTTAATTGTCTTTTTTTATTTTATTTTGTTTAAAGAAAAATCTTCAGCTGCTGATAAAATAATGAATATTTGTTGATTTTAGAATACCATTAAAAAATTTTAAATAGCTAAAATCTATAAATCGACCCCCACAAGTGTAATTTTACGCTTAGGAAAATATCTGCATATTTCACATGCGTTTTTTTACAGAAAGCGGGTTAGGGTTAGAGATTTATAAAGAATCGGAATCGGAATGGAAATTTAGTACGGAATTGGTAATTGTATCGGAATTGGAAAAAATATTGGAATCGTCCCATCACTAGTGTTTATCCTTCAAGTTAATATTTTGAGAATTGGAAATACGATTCTTCTCTGTCTCTTGGTCTCTGGGTCATAGCAGAAGATCCAACTTTCATCGCAGGTCACCAGAACATCAAGAACTGTGGAATTTGAATTGATCAGCTCGGCCACCTCCATGCTGTTATGACGTCTTTCTTTTTTATCTTCTCTAAACACCCCTGAGACAAACTTCTGTTCCCTGCTAATAATTCCGAGTACAGTTCCCACACTGACATCAAACTGTGCACCTATTGTCTCTATAGACACACGACGATCCTTATCCATGAAAGTCTTTATTTGACCAATCAACTCTATTGTTCTGACTTCTTTACTCTTCCCACACATCTCATCATTCCCCACATACTCTTTGCCTTCCTTGAATTCCTTCTGCTACTCAAAAACTGATGCTCGATACATGAAAGATGATCCAAAAGCTGTCTGACGCATTACATACGTTTCTGTGGCATTTTATCTAAGTTTAAAACATAATTTTATTGCATATCGTTCTTCTAGAGGGTCCTCACGTCCAGGTTGTAGTTTTGAAATTCACCAGTTGTGACAATCAGGTTTTAGTAGAGTGTGTACCGATTCCTGCTTTAACTGTTATGTGAACTTGAAATCATAAAACTTGGCCATTCATCCCATCAGATATATAGAAATAACATACTAAATTTTCGAGGCTACGGTGATTTTAAATGCCTGTACAAAAAATAGTTCGGAAACTTATTAAAGACACCTCATTATATATATATATATATATATATATATATATATATATATATATATATATATATATATACACGGAGAGAGGGAGAGAAAGAGACCACAAGGACACACAGGCATAAATATATATATATATATATATATATACATATAGGCATAAATATATATATATATATATATATATTACTACTTCATTTAATCACATAAATTAATATACGAAAGGATAAATTTATGCGTAAACTTTAAGTATTTACTTCAACAGTGCTCAATACGTAGGTAGTGCTAGGGAATAAGTTATAAAATATATATGACAATTAAGCTACATAGAATATTCCGCGTTTCATCCACGCTAGGATATATCAGGTTTATGCGAGGAGCTGTGGTTGTCTCGCGTTTTTATATACGCACATTCTATTGAGTTTTTAGTTAGCCAATCAGCTTTCTAGTTTCCACCGCACCCTTCCTAGTCAGCCAATAAGCAGGCACTTACAGGACACGGGCCCAGTTGACCTCCGGTTCACCCCTTCCTTTGTGTGTGCTATTTTAGCGGGGAGCGTATATATCTAGTGTTCTGACCTATTTTAAATCTAGGTTAAGTGTCTTTTTATGTTAGTTTATATATATATGTATATATATATATGTGTGTGTGTATACATATATGTATATATATAATAATTTATGTATATGCATGTTTATTTTATTTATTTATTATTATTTATTGTTTATTTTCTATTGTTATTGGTAATTTTAAAGTTATTTTGTATCGCTATCCTAGAATAAAGTTTATTCTGTGAACACAGTTGTTCGCTATTTCTCTCCTACAGTTTAATAGATGTTGGGGTTCTTTAAAGTACAGGATAGCAAATGTTTCATGAAGCCATAATCTACATGGATTACCTAGGTCTGTACATGTAGTTGCTTGTCTTACTATTTTCCATTCAATTACCGGCGAACGTCCGCTTTCTTTGAGTTCATAGTATTTGTTTGCTATAGTTGTTTTCATTCGGTGTTTTTTTTGTTTTTTTGTTTTTTTAATGCACTGTTGTGGTCATAATATCTGGTTTTGAAATCTAAGGAAGTCATGCCTACGTAATATTTCTTATTATTCGGATTTTCTTTCGCAAATATTGTGGCCTGGTAAACTATGCTTTTGGTTAGACATTTATTTTGAAGTGAGCAAAGTGTGCGGGATCTGCAGTTGCATTTATCTTGTTCTTTATTAGTATTTTTATTTTTATTTTCAGTATGGTTGTCGTTGTTCGGAGTTGTATTATTATTATTATTATTATTATTACTATTATTATTATTATTATTATTATTATTATTATTATTATTATTATTATTATTTCTACTAGTTACATACGTGTCCTTTGTGTTAGTTTTATTTTTGTCATGGTGTCCAATTTTTATCGTTTATTTAGTTTTCGTTGCTTTTATTTGATATTTTGTTATTATGTGCTTATCATCTCTAATTTTTAGGTTATTATTATTGAAAAGTTTGTGTAAGGGATTGGTTACGGGGAAGAACTTTTCGATGAGATCTAGAAATTTCTTGCCAAGATTTGTTTTTAACATTTGATTGTATGGCGCTGTATACCAGATTATATTTCTTTTTCTTCTATTTTTAGCGTTATATTTTAGAAGGTACGATGACCTGTATATTATTGATTGTGCTGATTGTAGAGCAAAAAACAAAATTAAAAGTCGGGTACGACACATTAGAACAAATAAAAAAGACGATAAAAGCATAAATAAATATTAACGAATAACAATCTAAAAAACTTGAAGTAAAATTAAATATAAATTCAGTAAAAGAAGTTGGGAATAAACGAATTGGAAAATTTGGAAAAAATTCTATCTATTTCTATATATGTGTGTGTGGATGTACAAGTAAGTGAATATATTAATGCCTGTATGTGATGCATATTTACAAGGAAAGAACTAGTAATTAAGGAAAAAATAAGAAATAATAAACCATTAACAAAATATAATACAATTTCCGAATATTAAACTTGATTGGAATATTGGATAAAAGAAATAGATAAGTATTTACAAATATGCAATTTTTTTGTAAAAGGAAACAGAATATGATTGATTTTTAAACGAGATTTGGTATCGATTTGGTATCGATTAAGTCAAGAATAATTGAAATAAAAATTAGAAAATAGAAAAGTGTATAAACAAATACATAGGATATATATATATTTAATATTTAGTAATTATAACAATAATGATTGATGAAATATTTGAAAAATAATCGATGATTAAGCATGAGAAGAAGAAATGAAGTAATAATAAAATATAGGTTAACCAATTTTAACAAATTAAAATATACAAAATGACTATATACATCTATAAAAGTGAAATTTGGCTGTTAAGGGGTCAAAGTTCAATGATTTAACCTTTGAGAACTCTAATAAACCCCTCCGCCAATTTTGGGTCTATACACTTGAAATTTTAAATAGGGGTCATAATAGGGGTTAAAGTTTTTAAAAAATTGACCTGTGCAGTCTCTACCAAATTACTCAGACAATTTCTGGTCTAAACATTTGAAATTTGACATAAAGGGTATTCAGAGATAGGACAAGCTTTTTAATCGGTTGAGTTGAAAATTTGAGCTACAAATATATAAATATACGTATGCATTTTTGCATGTCTGCCTAAAACTTTCGACAGAGGCGATGGATTTTCACAGGATTAGTATCGTTCTGACGCTCGACCCTTCAGACGAAAAATACCGAAAAATTAGCTAAAAACATTAATATCTTCACCTTCAACTGGGAACTTTTCTACAGGGAGGGGTTGCTTTTTTCGTCGATATTTTCGAAAGTCATCCTCTCTTTTCGATTGTCTAGCCTTAATTTAAACCTAAGTCACTTCCGGTTTGGCGGTAGTAGTAACAGCAAAGACGTCACGTTTACCCCGTTATTTTCCTCCCTCGCGGTACGGGTTCGACCCTGCCTTCCTACTACCACTTTTCTTTTGCTCAACACACACCTCCAAACACCCAGGCAACGCCGGACACCCATGCTAGTATGTAATATATTAACTGAGAAATTGGCTAGAAAGATCTAAACACAGATGAGGATTAAATTTACATATAAACGAATATGACAAAAAAAGGATTAATATAAAATTATTAAAGTAACAAAGAGGAAGACAATATGATAAAAACGTAAAATTGAATTAATGTGTTAATCACAATTCTCCTAAGACTGAATTGGATTGAATAGTTTTGCTTGTACGTTAATAAAAATAACGAGGCTACGTTAATAAAAATAACGAGACTACGTAAATAAAAATAACGAGACTACGTTAATAAAAATAACGAGGCTACGTTAATAAAAATAACGAGGCTACGTTAATAAAAATAACTAGACTACGTTAATAAAAATAACGAGGCTACGTTAATAAAAATAACGAGACTACGTTAATAAAAATAACGAGACTACGTTAATAAAAATAACGAGACTACGTTAATAAAAAATAACGAGGCTATGTTAATAAAAATAACGAGGCTACGTTAATAAAAATAACGAGACTACGTCAATAAAAATAACGAGGCTACGTTAATAAAAATAACGAGGCTACGTTAATAAAAATAACGAGACTACGTTTACGATATTAGAAGGTAGAAAACTAAAGGTTTAGCATATAGTTAAATACATGAATAGTAATATGAGTCGTTAAAAAATATAAAAGGATTTGAACATTACATTTAATTATCCTCGAGTGGCCTTCCGGCCTTGATAAGCGTTAATCCCTATGTAAAAAACGCGTTATTTAAAAATAACAAGGAAATAAATGTTTAATCAACGATGGAACCGATACATTAAGACAAGAAGTATAAGAAACTAAGGTTAATTGAGAGGATACTAATTAAATATGTATATACTAATTAAATATATATATACTTATTTATTGTTAAATAAACATGTTTACATCCCGCTGCTACAAACAGCCATTTGTTTCAATCAAACAACAGATATCATCAGGCAGCGACTTTACTATTCAAATGTTCAATGTTATTCATTGAACATTTGAATAGTCAAGTCGCTGCCTGATGATATCTGTTTTTTGATTGAAACAAATGGCTTTTTGTAGCAGCGGGATGTAAACATGTTTATTTAACAATAAATAAGTATTATTAGCTCTTTTTATTGAGCACTATCAAACAACCTCGTTGAATTCATTAGTTTATTACTTTTGAATAACAAAAACCCAAATATATATATATATATATATATATATATATATATATATATATATATATATATATACGAAAGTTTAAGAGACTTTATAAAATAAATAAATAAATGAATAAAATAAACCAATAAACACAATAAATTATAAGATAATTTAATTATTAAATAAATATAAAAACACAAATTTAAATAACTATCTAATGATTAAAATAAGAAATACTAAAGTGAGATGAATACTAAAGTGAGATGAAAACAGCAAAAATAAAAGAACGGAGAGGTGTAGTTTCGCCGGTTGTAAATTCGTATTTTGTGTCGGAAGATTACCAGTTTGGGATATCTTTTAAGGAAATGGCAGAAACACTAGAGGACGACCTCCAATCCGTAGTGGAATGGGGACAAAAATGGTTGGTCACATTCAATGCTGCTAAGACTAAGCTTGTTTCCTTCAATAACTACAAGAAACCTTCTCTACCACCAATAGCAATGGCCAAGAACACATTACCTGAAAGTGCTTCTTTTAAACTCCTCGGCCTAACGTTTACAGGGAATATGAACTGGAATAGATACATTGAGAGCATTGCCAAGGCTGCTGCAAGGAAGGTTGGCTCCCTCTACCGTGCTAGAAAACTACTTACGCCTGACAGTATCCTATACCTCTATAAGGCAACCATTCGCCCATGTATCGAGTACTGTTGTCACATCTGGGCTGGTGCATCTGCTTCTTGTATCTCGCTCCTGGACAGGGTTCAAAAGAGAGTCGCCAACCTGATAGGTCCTGAACTGTCATCTAGGCTTCAGCCTCTGTCCCATCGACGAGATATTGCATCCCTCTGCCTGTTCTACAAATACTTCAATGGTGAATGCTCTGACGAACTGCAAACACTTGTACCTCCCCGACGTAACTACCCCCGACAAACCCGACAAGCTACTAAGTCTCATCCCTTTACAGTAGAGATCCCTAGGTGCAAGAAAGCCTTTTACTCCAATAGTTTCTTCCCCAGAACTGCGGGTCTTTGGAACTCCCTTCCGGGATTCTGCTTTCCCAACTGCAACGATATGCAGAAGTTCAAGTGTAATGTCAACAAACATCTTTCTACTCATCTCCCTTCATAATGACACCGCTAATTAAGTCACTGATAGTAGCCCCTGCTTCAAAGTGGCACTGTGCCTTGTTTGGGGTGAAAATTGAATGAATAAAAAAAAAATATCTTTTAAGGAGATACATTTAAAAATTGTCCGAATGGTTATGAAACAATTGTAACACAAAAAATACATTGTATAATAAAACACATGTTGTGATGTGCAACCGTCTTAATTATTGTTATAGCCCTGTTAAAGGGTTACAAAGAAAAACAGAACGTCAAAATAAAGTGACAGGTATTGCAAAGTATACAATAGATGGGTTGTTTGTCGTACCCGACAAACGAGCTAGTTGGTCATCAAATATCGACTGACATCTTACGGAATTGTTTGCTATTTTTTTTATTTTTTTACACAGTGATCACCACTTATCAAGGCCCGGAAGCCACTCAGGGATAAGGGTTATTGCAAGTACATTACGTTAGTGTGGAGATTTGATGAAGTGTTTAATTAAGGGGGAGGTTCATTAGGAATTTGTTAACAATATGACTTGAAGACATCCAAGTTATAGTCCGGAGGGAAGCAGGCAGACGGAACAGAGTTCCACTGGTGTGCAGTTCTAAGAAAGAAGCTCTGTTCATGGAATTCGCGTTTTGATTTAGGCACAGATATAGAGTGGGGGAAATTTTTCACAGTGGATTCAGCTAGACGGGTGTTTTTCGTGAAAGATTGGCGAGGATTGGAGTTCAGACGAGCACCTGCCATGGAAATAACGATAAAACAAGGATAGGCTCGCAACGTCTCTTCTGTGGGAGAGAGGTTGCAGGGTAGAGAAAAGGGCATCCCCCACTAAGCCACGAAGTCTATTTGTACTCTGTCAAGGCTAGGTAACATAGGTTAGTTCCGCCACAACACCCTTCTCTCAAGCTGATAATTTCGGACAGTGTATCAGTATTGATTCCTCTCGGTGGGCCATGGATAACACGGCGATTTTCCCTTTTCTACCCAACCGTCGTGGTTCTGTTGTGATTTGGGAAGGCTCAATATTAAACGTGTCATAAACGGTTTCAATAGGCTCTACTTCCTCCTGTGACAATTCTTCTTGGTTTACAGTCATATGTTTGCATATCTGGTTCACATGCCTTTTATGTGTGGATTTTGGTCTCTGGATTATATAGATCACATTTCTGATGCTTTGTATTATTTTTACTACTTCCCAAAACGAAAAATCATTTTTAAATGCTTGAAGTACACTTTCTCGCCAAAATTGTATTTTTGTGGTACCGTAGAGGTTCTCCTAAGTGTAGTTTGTCTTAGTAGCAACTTCACAAATACTGATCTTATTTTACGGCCAAACATTACCTCCGCTAGTGATTTACCTGCTGGGATATAGTTTGCCGTAATCCTGTATACTTGAAAAAACTGTTGTAAAGCCTTTTTCCGTGGGTGATCCATAAGCTCTCCGTAACGCTCTTTTTAGAGTGTCCACAAAGCGCTCTGCTTGGCCGTTAGTTCTCAATGATATTATGGGGTTGTAAAATGTTTTATCTGCTATGTCTCGCAAAATTCTTGGAACTCCGAAGAAGTAAATTGCGTGGGCTTATCACGAACCAAGCAATTTACAACACCAAAACGAATGAAAAGCTCATGTAAGAAATGAATGGTTACCGTTGTTGTAGGTTTCCCACATATTAGCACCTCTGACCATTTAAAAAAACTATCTACTACTATTAAGTAATAGAATTCATCCAGTGGTCCTGTAAAGTCTATATGTATCCTGGACCACGGTTGTTCGTATTTTGGCCAAGGTTTACATGCTTTAACCATATTAGATCTTGATCCATCGGCGGCCAGTAAACGAAGCTACGCATCAGGCATCAGGCATTTCATTCTGTCGGTGCCAGGATGGCCCATGTGTGAGTTTTTTAGTATTCTCTTCTGCAGCGTTTTATGAATGATGACTCTCTTGCTATAAAGCAGAACATTGTCGCAGACCGAGTACATTTTAGAAGTAAATACTCCTTGTTCCAATTTCTGTTTTGTGTTTTTATACATTCATCATTTGCCGCTTTAGTCTTAATTTCTTGAAGAATCACGGATTGTATGTCGAATCATTGTCTTTATCTCACTATTTATCCGCAATGCGTCGATTACTGAATTCTCGAGGGGTTCATTTTAGGCCGGGACTAGCATAGACAGCCCATCCGTATGTGCAATATTCTTTGACGATACTTCTAGTTGCAAATCATAATTCAATAAACTGGTTCCACATCCTAGTAAACGGTTGGCCATAAATATGGATAGTCCTTTTTTGACCCAAAAATGGTTAGAAGGTGCTTATAGTTTGTTTGCAGAGTAAAATGTCTACTGTTCTACTATTCAACCGGATCGAAAAAATTGCCGTAACACGAATTTCCCTTGCTTTCTTTTTCACATAGACCATGGGAGCAGCCCACTGATTGTATTCTATTTTCGATAGAATGCCCACATTTTCTAATTTGTCGGGATAATAGTCGATTTTTCAGCGAGGCAAATGGCACGTTACGTTTTCTTTTAAACATATATATATCGGAAAAATCACAACTTTTGTGGATATCGGAATAGGAAAAGTGGGGGGGGGGCGATACCAAAAAAGATTGATTAAATTTTTTAATATACTTTTTCGTTGCTATAAATTTAACTATTTATTGATTTTAAATTACCAGTTAATTGAAATTCATACGTCACCGTCATCTCAACAAATGTATTTTTAAGTTCATGAAAATATATAATAACTCTATGACGAAATATTTTGAGATTTTACAAGAATTAGGATAGGTTTTTGTATCAGAATCGGAAAACATGTTAGAATCGTCACATCACTTATATATATATATATATATATATATATGTGTGTGTGTGTGTGTGTGTGTGTGTGTGTGTGTGTGTGTAATATGAGATAAATTGATGTAAATGCTTATTTATAAACATACATAAAACAAGGAATACGAGATAAAGTGAATTATTTCTGCGAATTTCAAAAACTGTTCTTCTGAAGGAAAAACAATTTTTTTGAAACTCCATGGAATAAGAAACACTGATAATAAGGACATGATTCACTTTAATCTATATTATCTGTTTTATAAACAATAAATGTTTGTGAATTAATATTTACATAACTTTACCTTCTTTCAAATACACACACATTATATATATATATATATATATATATATATATATATATATATATATATATATATATATATATATATATATATATATATATATATACTCATGAGCAAAACAAAAAGGGCCAAGAGTGAAAGATGAAAGAAATCGATTTTTCAATTTTTCAATATTTTTCCATGATTTTTTGTTAATTTTAACTGACAATTTCTATTTTGCAGATCATTATAATTATAGCATATAATAATAAGTGGAAAAATTAATCCTAAATATGGTAAGACCGCATCTTGGCGAGGATATAAAAAACCGAATTGCAGGATTAAAGCAGTCCAAAATTACTTACAAGCAGATTTTTGATATTTTAAGAAAAGAAAATGTGAAAACATCTTTTTCTGCAGTAAAGCGAATTGGTCAAAGGTTTGATGTCGAATGCTTGGTAAAAGAGGAATCTGGATCTGGTCCCCCTAGAGCATTAACTTTGAAGGACGACCACAGGCTTAGATTAACTGTTTTGAAGGATCAAAAGAAAACTTATGTTGACCATAGCAAAGAATTCAAAGCAGGAGCTGAAAATTCTCCTTCTAGATATACAATATCTAGACGAATGAAAGAAATGGGATTTCCCTCTAAAAGGTGCGCAAAGAAGCCATTTTTATCTAAGAACATCAATGATAGAAATAGATTTTTCTCGTGTTTTGGCAAGAAAGATACAGACTGGTTCAAAATGTTTTCTGGTTAGATGAATCAAGATTTTGTCTTGTTAGTGATGCTCCTGATGCTCCCGAACGGTTCAATCGAAGAACTGGAGAAATATTTTCGACAAGTGGCATAAAAATGACAGTTAAACACGGGAATGGAAGAATGGTGGTATGGGGAACTTTTACTGCAGCAGGAGTTGGGGAACTTATTAGATGTGAGAAGGCGATCAATGCAAAGGAATACATTCGAATATTAGAAACAGGACTGTTACCAAGTATCCAGAAGCTGGGAATATCCCAGAACATTATTTTTCAACATGATAATGGCTCTACACACACTGCTAAATTCACAAAAAATGGTTTTAAAATGCATAAAATTGATATGCATAAATTAAAATATTATGTTTAAGTGTATTGTTCGACCGGGCAGTGCTGGGCACACACACACACACACACACACACACACACACACACATATATATATATATATATATATATATATATATATATATATATATATACTAGCGGAGGTTTCTCGGCCTTGCTCTGGTTTTTAGAGGCGTGTGTGGTTGGGGAGGGGGTAAAATGAAAACAAAGTGGTCATAACCCTGTTTAAATATTATAAAAACAAACAATGTTAAAACTATTTTTAAAAAATCGTTAAAAAACAAAAACAATTAAAAAAATGAACGTGATGCAATACGAACGGTCCGGCGGTGCCCGGGTATTTGAAAAATCCCAAAAAAGTTCGAGGTGAGGGGGGGCTCGAACTCGAATCATTGAGGCGAAAGCGCAAAAAAAAGCGTTGTGAATTGACTAAGAAGTGAATAAGGTCAAATATCAATTCCGCAGTGAAGTTTGTTTTGGTTTAGTTTCAGTAGTCCCGAATCAAACTCGAATTCTAAATGAATGTTTTTGTTTTCTCAAATTGTAATATCGTTGCGTTCTAAGAATACATATTAAAAAATTAATTCTTTGTGTAAAAGTAAATGTTGATTGAAAGCACTAATAAGGAAAGGTCATAGTTAGATTTCACGGTTAGAGTCGTTAAAACCGGAAGTAAAAAACCGGTTAGTCTCGCAGGTTGCGTCTTACACTAACTACCAAAAGCAAAAGGAAAACAATAATAATAATCGCGTTTTCGCGTTTTTTTTTTGTTTGTTTGTTTTTGTTTTTGTTTTTTTTTGTTTTTTTTCATTTTATTATGGGAAAAACAGAAAGCATAAATCAGGGGAAAAAAGATTTTAAAAAATACGGCATAAATAACCGTGTACGATTCCAAACCGGGGTTTCCTCGTACTGTTCCTTGTGGACATATCCGCTGCTGTGTAAATGGAGAGCGGGGGAAGGAGGAATCTAATAGAGAGAAAAGATGTTGCAACTTCCATTGAATCTAACCGATTTTGGCATGGGACTCTCACTGGAAAAAATATAGGAATGTACCATTGTCGAGGAACTGTAGATGTAATAGGACTATAGCAGACCTCAGATAATGTTCTACAGTCTGTATGCATTACATTTGCATATCATGATTTTAAATCCTATTAAGGTCAAAGTCGGAGGGGAAAAATGAGTTCATTTTATTTATATACAAGAAAGATAGAAGAAAGAAGATAGAAGATGAATATATATTTATATATATATATATATATATATATATTAGGAAAAGTACCCGTCGTTGACTGGGTTCAAAAACAGCCTACAGAAAATGGACTCTGATTTATGAAACTATGATAGGTTATGAAAGAAAAGGGTTGTAAAGACATAGCTTCGAATTTGGGGGTATCAAAACCAAAGCAAAATATGATGAAAGTAAAAATAAAATAGATAAACGCCATAATTTATTATACCATACCTGTTCACACTGAAACATTTATCACAATATTCTGTGGATCTATATTAAAAAACCTTCTTAAACTTTGTGACATATGTCAATTATATTGAGGTTATACGTGAACGAACACCCCATAATTTTATTATCCTATATTTCTTCAAACTGAAATATAATTACCAATGTATACTTACGCAGATAGATATGAAAAGTCTTTATTAAAGTTTGTGCCTATTCCTATTCTATGTAGGCCTGGCGTGAACGCAGACACCACAATTTTATCATACCATCCCTATTTAAGTTAAAACATACTTATCAAAGCATTAATATGTACATCTATATCAAAAACACTTGTAAACGTTTTTAATTTTTTATTTCCATACTTTGTGGACCAAGTGCGTACACAGACCCCACAATCTTAATGAATTATCATTATGCCAGATCAAACATACCCATTCCTGTGTCTCGATACATCTTCTATCATTATATGTGATCAGTTTTCTTAATAGTCAACCATAGAGGAACCTATTCGTGACCAGACACACACAGAGACGTTCAGCTTTATATATATATATATATATACTTCATTTACTCACATAAAATTAATATACGAAAGTATAAATTTTGCGTAAACTTGAAGTATTTACTTCAAAAGTGCTCAGTACGTAGGTAGAGCTACATATATATTTTATGACTTACTAACTTACTATATATATGTATGTGTGTGTGTTGTGTGTGTGTGTGTGTGTGTTAAAAACACTATATGTAAAAATTATTGTAAGTGGCTTAATGTCTACCACAATAAAAAACATTGTTTTCCGAAACGATCGTACAAATTATTGATATTGTTGTTGTTCCTTCTTGTGAAACGGATTTTTAATTTAATTCTAATTTGAATTTTAAATTATCAATCACATTACTGCATATTAAATTAGCTGTAGGATATTTACCTATCGAGCTTATATATCTAAATTACAACGAGCACTTTTTCTTTCCCTGTATTTTAATTAAATTAGTAATTTTACTATTACATTAAAATACACTCTACTCTTTAGACCATTGTTCTAATCTCTTTTTAAAAAATTTTTTATAAATTTTAACATTTTAACATGCTGAAAGAAATAAACAGTAAAATGGACAACATCTTCAAATTTAAAATATAAAATTATTGTCACTTATTTGTTTATCGGTAGTTACAACGAGCTTCATAAATTTAAGAATTTGCATAAATAGAAGGGTAAATATAATTTAATAAGCATATTCGCCCACATATATAAATATATATATATGTGTGTGTGTGTGTGTGTGTGTGTGTGTGTGTGTGTGTGTGTGTGTGTGTGTGTGTGTGTGTGTGTGTGTGTGTGTGTGTGTGTGTGTGTGTGTGTGTACATGTTTCTGTAATCATCCACGTTGGGGGATTACGTCTTCAGGCCAAGAATTAAACAAAAACATTTTCTTATTTCGTTTACAAAGTTAGAATGTAACATGGGTGGGGGTTATGAGCGGGAGAGGACAAGTGAGGTCTTTGAAGATAATAAACATCTTTTTTATTTCCCTTTTTTTATATTCCCTTTTTAAGTTTATCCATCCCATCTTTTGGTTTTTATGGCATAAGGTACTTGAGAATGTAGTATTTTTGTCTTGCGGTCTGTAAATTAAAAACATTTCTCATGGGCATTGAGTAATGACCGGTGCCATTCAATACACACACAAACACGCGCACACATACACACACACACACACACACACACACACACACACTAGAAACAAACATACGCTTATATCTATACTCAGGAGCGATATACCCTATTCGTTGTATTTTACTCACACACACGCACTGAAAACAGGCCATAACTATATCGACACAGGAATAAAATTAAAATTAAAATAAATTAAATAAATAAATAAAACAAAATAAAAACAAAACAAAACAAAATAAAAGACAAACAAACAAACAAACCAAAAATAAAAAATAAACATAAAACCCCGAAAGTTATCAAACTCCTCACGCATACATATATATAAATATACGTATATACACACACACCTTGATACACACGCGCATATATACACATACACACACACATATACACATACATAGACATATAATGCCCACATACAGTTATGACATGTTTACATCTATACCTACATACGCAGTTATATCAATGCCTGGACCCTCACACACAGACATCAATGTACACACCTGGATACCATATATCATGACTGTTATTATATCAAAACTAATATTAGTCCCACTAACAATCCTAATAATAATAATTCTTATAATATTGATAAGAGAAAAAAGAGTTCGATAAAAATATCCTCGAGTTCTTCTAGATACACCTGAAGAATATTGGAGGCTAAGTCGACCAAAACATTGTGAACATGGCATCCAAGGTAAGAAGCGTAGCCTGAATAATCCAATAATTAATAATTAATAACAATTACTAAAAATTAATATTTATTAATGATTAATATTTACTAATAATAAATATTTAATAACGATTAAAATGTATTGATAATTAATATTTACTAATAATTAAAAAAAACTATAAATACATATTTAACATTAATTAAAATTTACTAATTATTAATATTTACTAGATATTAATAATTGCTAGTTATTAATATTTACTAAAAATTAATAATTACTAATAATTATTATTTACTAACAATTAATAAATATTTACTAATAATTAATATTTGATATAAAAAAATAATTACTAATAATTTATATTTGATAATAATAAATAATTACTAATAGTAAATAATTAATAATAATTAATACTTCCTAATAATTATTATTTTTTACTAATAATTAATAATTACTAATAATTAATATTTAATAATGAATCATATTGACTAATAAAAATATTTACTAATGATTAATATTTAATAATAATTAATAATAACTAATAATTAATATTTACTAATAAATATTTACTAATAATGCAAATTTAATAATAATTAATAATTACTAATAATTACTAATAATAAATATTTACTAATAAATATTTACTAATATTTAATAGGTAATAATAATTAATAATAACTAATAATTAATATTTAATAATAAATATTTACTAATAATTAATATTTAATAATAATTAATAATTACTAATGATTAATATTTTCTAATAATGAATGTTTAATAATAATTAATATTTACTTATAATAATTAATTACTAATCATTAATATTTAAAATAATTAATAATTACCAATAATTAATATTTAAAAATAAATAATATTTACTAAAAATTAATATTTACTAACAATTAACATTTACTCATAATTAGGATTTACCAATTATTAATAATTACTATTAATTAGTATCTATTAATTATTAATATTTACTAATAATTAATTTCTGAAAATAATTTTTTACAAATAATTAATATTTAATAATAAATATTTACTAATAATTTATATTTGATGATAATAAATAATTAATAATAATTAATATTTGATGATAATAAATATTTGAAAATAATTTATAATTAACATTACTGATAATTTACATTTTATAAAAATTAATATTTATAATAATTCATAATTACTAATGATTACTATCTCATAATAAATAATATTTACTAATAATTAATAATTAATAATAATGTACTTTTTATAATAATTTATATTTACTAATAATTTATAATTACTAATATTTAATATTAACTAATAATTGAAATTTCATAATTATTAATATTTACTAATAATTAATAATTACTAATAATTAACATTTCATAATAATTAATATTTACTAATTATTAATATTTAATAATAATTAATAATTACTAATAATATATATTTACTACTAATTAATATTAAATAAAAAGTAATATTTAATAATAATTAATAATTACTAATAATTAATATTTACTAACAAAAAATAATTACTAATGAATTATATTTACTCATAATTATTAATTACTAACGATTAATACTTACTAATAATTCATTTTTACTAAAAATGTATATTTACTAATTATTCATATTTACTCAAAATTAGTAATTACTAATAATTAATATTTATCCATAATATATATTTACTTACAATAAATAACTACTCGTAATTAATAATTACTAATAATTAATATTTATTAATAATTTATACTTCATTGATAATTAATAGTTATTAATAATTACAAATTACCTATTATTACTATGTACTAATTAATGATAACTAATAATAACTTATATTAAAGCAATAAAAACTAATTATTAATATTTAATTGTAATGTTTACAAATAATTGATATAAAATATTAAATATTTACTAATAATTAATCTTTAATAATAATAAATAATTATTAATAATTAATATTTAAAAATGATTATTTAACAATAATTAATATTTTACTAATAATATATATCTAATAATAATTAATACTTACTAAAAATTAATAATTCCTAATAATCAATATTTCATAATAATTAATATGTACAAATAATTAAAAATTACTAATAATTTACATTTCATAATACTTAATATTAACTAATAATTAATAGTTACAAATAATTAATATTTAATAATAATTAATATTTACTAATAATTATTAATTACTAATAATTAATATTTACTAATAATTCATATTTACTAAAATTTATATTTACTAATGTGTAATATTTACTAATAATTAATATTTACTAAAAATAAATATTGACTTATAATTAATAATTAACAATCATTAATAATTGCTAATAATTAATATTTGCTGATTATTAATAATTACTACTAATTAATAATTACTACTAATTAAAAATTACTATTAATTAATAATTTCTACTAATTAATATTTCCTAATAGTTAATATTTACTCATAAGTAATAATTACTAATAATTAATATTCATTAATATTCATTAATAATTAATATTTATTAATAATCAATAAAAACTAATAATTAATATTTAAAAATAATGTGTACAAATAATTAATATTTAATAATAAATATTTACTAATAATTGATCTTTAATAAAAATTAATAATTACTGATAATAAATATTTAAAAATAATTAATATTTACAAATAATTTATAATTGCTAATAATTAATATTTAATAGTAATTAATATTTAGTAATAATTAATAATTAGTAATAATTAATATTTCATAATAATTAATATTTACTGCTCATTTATAATTACTAATAATTGATATTTCATAATAATTAATATTTACTAATAATTAATAATTACTAATAATTAACCTTTTATACGAATTAATATTTACTAATAAGTAATAATTACTAATAATTAATATTAACTAATAATTAATATTTCATATTACTTAATATTTACTAATAATTAATAATTACTAATAATGAACATGTCATAATAATTAATATTTATTAATAATAAATAATTTCTAATAATTAATATTTTATAATAATTAATATTTACTAATAATTAATAATTACGAATAATTTATATTTACTAATAAATCCTTTTTACTAATATTTAATATTTACTTAAAATTGATATTTGACAATAAGTAATAATTATAAATAGTTTATATTTACTAATAATTAATATTATTAATAATTCATATTTACTAAAAATTTATATTTACTAATGAGTAATATTTAGTAAAAACTAATATTGACTTGTAATTAATAATTAACAATAATTAATAATTGCTGATAATTTATATTTACTAATTATTAATAATTACTAATAATTAATAATTACTACTAATTAATACTTACTACTAATTAATATTTACTAATAAATTATATTTACTAATAATTAATAATTAGTAATGAGTAATATTTACTAATAATTAATTTTTGATAATAATTTTTTACAAATAATTAATATTTAATAATAAATATTTACTAATAATTTATATTTGATGATAATAAATAATTAATAATAATTAATATTTGATGATAATAAATATTTGAAAATAATTTATAATTAACATTACTAATAATTAACATTTTATAATAATTAATATTTATAATAATTCATAATTACTAATGATTACTACCTCATAATAAATAATATTTACTAATAATTAATAATTAATAATAATGTACTTTTTATAATAATTTATATTTACTAATAATTTATAATTACTAATATTTAATATTAACTAATAATTGAAATTTCATAATTATTAATATTTACTAATAATTAATAATTACTAATAATTAACATTTCATAATAATTAATATTTACTAATTATTAATATTTAATAATAATTAATAATTACTAATAATATATATTTACTACTAATTAATATTTAATAAAAAGTAATATTTAATAATAATTAATATTTACTAACAAAAAATAATTACTAATAAATTATATTTACTCATAATTATTAATTACTAACGATTAATACTTACTAATAATTCATTTTTACTGAAAATTTATATTTACTAATTATTCATATTTACTCAAAATTAGTAATTACTAATAATTAATATTTATCCATAATATATGTTTACTTACTATAAATAACTACTCGTAATTAATAATTATTAATAATAAATATTTATTAATAATTTATACTTTATTGATAATTAATAGTTATTAATAATTAAAAATTACCTATTATTACTATGTACTAATTAATGATAACTAATAATAATTTATATTTAAGCAATAAAAACTAATTATTAATATTTACTAGTAATGTTTACAAATAATTGATATAAAATAATAAATATTTACTAATAATTAATCTTTAATAATAATAAATAATTACTAATAATTAATATTTAAAAATTATTAATATTTAACAATAATTAATATTTTACTAATAATATATATCTAATAATAATTAATACTTACTAAAAATTAATAATTCCTAATAATCAATATTTCATAATAATTAATATGTACTAATAATTAATAATTACTAATAATTAACATTTCATAATACTTAATATAAACTAATAATTAATAGTTACAAATAATTAATATTTAATAATAATTAATATTTACTAATAATTATTAATTACTAATAATTAATATTTACTAATAATTCATATTTACTAAAATTTATATTTACTAATGAGTAATATTTACTAATAATTAATATTTACTATAAATAAATATTGACTTATAATTAATAATTAACAATCATTAATAATTGCTAATAATTTATATTTGCTGATTATTAATAATTACTACTAATTAATAATTACTACTAATTAAAAATTACTATTAATTAATAATTTCTACTAATTAATATTTCCTAATAGTTAATATTTACTCATAAGTAATAATTACTAATAATTAATATTCATTAATATTCATTAATAATTAATATTTATTAATAATCAATAAAAACTAATAATTAATATTTAAAAATTATTTGTACAAATAATTAATATTTAATAATAAATATTTACTAATAATTGATCTTTAATAAAAATTAATAATTACTGATAATAAATATTTAAAAATGATTAATATTTACAAATAATTTATAATTGCTAATAATTAATATTTAATAGTAATTAATATTTAGTAATAATTAATAATTAGTAATAATTAATATTTCATAATAATTAATATTTACTGCTCATTTATAATTACTAATAATTGATATTTCATAATAATTAATATTTACTAATATTTTATAATTACTAATAATTAACCTTTTATAAGAATTAATATTTACTAATAAGTAATAATTACTAATAATTAATATTAACTAATAATTAATATTTCATATTACTTAATATTTACTAATAATTAATAATTACTAATAATGAACATTTCATAATAATTAATATTTATTAATAATAAATTATTTCTAATAATTAATATTTTATAATAATTAATATTTACTAATAATTAATAATTACGAATAATTTATATTTACTAATAAATCCTTTTTACTAATATTTAATATTTACTTATAATTGATATTTGATAATAATTAATAATTATAAATAGTTTATATTTACTAATAATTAATATTATTAATAATTCATATTTACTAAAAATTAATATTTACTAATGAGTAATATTTAGTAAAAACTAATATTGACTTATAATTAATAATTAACAATAATTAATAATTGCTGATAATTTATATTTACTAATCATTAATAATTACTAATAATTAATAATTACTACTAATTAATAATTACTGCTAATTAATATTTACTAATAAATTATATTTACTAATAATTAATAATTAGTAATAATTAATATTTACTAATAATTAATATTTACTCATAATTAATATTTAATAATAATTGATAATGACTTATAATTAATATTAACTATAAGTTTATAATCACTAATAATTAATTTTTACTAATAATTAATATTAACTAATAATCAATATTTACTAATACTTAATATTTACTAATAATTAATATTTACTAATAATTAATATTAACTAATAATTGATATTTACTAATAAATTATTATTACTAATAATTAATATTTACTATAAGTAAAAATTTACTGATAATATATAATTAATAGTAATTAATCTCTACTCATGTTTAATAATTACTAATAATTTATATTTTCTCATAATTAATAATTACTGATAATTAATAATTACTAATATTTAATACTTTCTAATAATTTATATTTACTAATAATTAATAGTTACTAATAATTAATATTTACTAATAATTAATATTTACTAATAATCAATATTTACTGATAATTAATATTTACTAATATTTAATATTTACTAATAATCAATATTTACAAACAGTCAATATTTACTGATAATTAATATTTACTGATAATTAATATTTACTAATATTTAATATTTACTAATAATTAATATTTACTGATAATTAATATTTTATGATAATTAATATTTACTGATAATTAATATTTACTAATAATCAATATTTGATAATAATTAATATTTACTGATAATTAATATTTGATAATAATTAATATTTACTGATAATTAATATTTGATAATAATTAATATTAACTGATAATTAATATTTACTAATAATTAATATTTGATAATAATTAATATTTAATAATAATAAATATTTGATAATAATTAATATTTACTGATAATCAATATTTGATAATAATTAATATATACTGATAATTAATCCTTATCTAAAAAAACAATCACAAACATAATTTTATCTTTGATGATTTTATAAACGTTGTTGACCAACATGTATTTTCGAAAACTTCTCAAATCTGACTTAGTATTTTCTAAATGGATTCTGGTCCTCCTTAAGTCCTGTATATTACCTTAAACTATATCCGATGGGGAATCCTTTAGAGAGTGTGGAGCCACCCTGTAATTGCCATTGCTCCCAGGTCCACTCTGACCCGGAGTGGTAGTACGTTTTAGGTCCCAAGTATAGGTTAAATAGAAACTGACTTGGAAAAAAAACTAATATACTCTGTTAAAAACTTTTTCTTCAAAATCACTGGATTTGGCATTAAATAACTTGAAAAGGGTTGATACGCCGTAAAACAATAACAACCAACCAACCATCTGCTCCTCCTTCTTAAGGTGTCACGTCGATGCTCGTTGTTCGATATAAGCCATGCAACTCTTCAATAGAGTTGCGCAGAAAAAACAACAGCGACGTTTAATCAATTTATGTAAAACTCCTATCGGCGAATTACGACCGTGGTTAACGAACCTACAACGGCTAAGAAAAAAAACTTTAAAAGTTTTGACAAATAAAGCATAACCTTTTCACAACAAATCGAGGTTGCCAGATTCTCCAATCGGGGATTCGCTAATTGAAAGAGATAAGGCGAAATTGGATGGATATGGAGAATGTTAACGAAAGCTGAAAATAAAATATGTCGTTTACAAATGAAACCAGGTGAATCATAGGGTAGAACGAATCAACCAATGTAATGTGATGGGAAAGAGGGGAATGGATGTGAAATGTTTATCACAACAAAATAAGCAAAACCAGAAAGACTTTACAGTAGTTATCTCCCTTGAATGTTTACCAAAGGAAAAATATGTAAAATTGACTGATGCGGTGTAATTATGTTAAATAAGGGACTACTTTCTATTTATTTTAATATGCCCTAGACAACTCGTGCCCGTTTGGTCAGTAGTTATTCATCTATATAAAGTTACGTATAATCATTTATTTTATTTTATTATATCCATAAAACTGAGAATGTGTGTGAGGATACTTCTCAACCTATATACTTAACGAATTTTAAATCTACAGACTTGAAATTTGGTATATAGAGTATTCAGACTTCAGACATGTGGAAAAGTTTTTAATCGGTTTTCACTCGATATAAAGAGGACTGCTAAAGGGTCTAAATTGAAAATTTGGTAATTAGAAGTCATCATATTTTTTATCTGTTTACCAACTCTTTCACGAATACGCATGCACGACCGTCTTTTTAAAACGATATTAGGGAAATCTGTGTCAACAATAGAAATATTTCACATGAAATAAATGAACGTATTCCTAAACTATTGAACCGATTATTTTGAATTTCGAAATACTTCTACTAGGAGTAAAGGAATCAAATGTGGGCTATATTTAGTTTCTAGTAAAGGTGTAAAAAAGGGGTAGAAGCTCTTCTATGAAAATCCAGATACCTTCGATTTGTATGAAATCTCAACAATAGATATTGATTAATAAATATTCCTTAAATTTCAGTTTCTTTAGAGTATTTTAAACAGTTTGTAGTAGCAACTAGCCGGTCGCCCGACGTTTCGCGGTCATAGCATACATTTCAATATACTTTAATTTATTCGTATTTATTATTATAGAGCCAATTCTTTATTGTACCTAATATATAGTAGTGGTTTCAACAGTTTTAAAAGAAATATGACTTGGATGCTATCAACTAGAATCGAAACCAAAACATTTAGCGCTCCAGCTTTATTCGTTACCATCTGAGCTAACAACAGATGGATATCAGAACTTTAAAACTTAACAGACTTTATTGCATAAATGTATACTTTCGCATACGTAAAAGGTACACATGTAGTCGACTTACGCCTGCCAAGTTCCAATTTGTTTTAATATAGGAATAGAAAAAATAAATAAATAAAATAAGTGATTAAATAAATAAATAAATAAAACTTGTCAATAGGAAAATGAGGTCGCCACCAGAAAAAAAACTATAAAAACCTAAGAAAGTGAAATATTGATGATGAGAGTATAATATAACTTCAGATCAAATCGAAAGCTTAGGCCAATAAATAACCGCCGAGTTAAAAGATACAAACACTTCTCTAGTGTGAAAGCTTAACCACACGAAATCGTACTTCCCCTATTTGCTTACGCCTACACCCTTCCTTTACCATACCTCCCTTCAAAAACCCTAACCATAACCATAACCATAACCTCCCTCCAAAAACCGCTGCTGCTCACATTCACAAAGTACAGACACCACTTTCTTCCAAAGCATTAACCCTAATCCAAATATATTATTAAACTAATGTCATTTTCGCTCCCGTTTCAATATAGATTTTTCTTTCTTTTTTTCTTTTCTTGTTTTTTTTTTTTCTTTTGTTTTGTCTGGCGAGGTGTTATCCCTGAATTGGGATTCCACTGAAACACGTATGCACATATGTAACCAATAAGGTTTGTATAATATATAATAAACAGACTATATATATATATATATATAAAGCTGAACGTCTGTGTGTGTGTCTGGTCACGAATAGGCTCCTATATGGTTGACTATTATAGAAAACTGATCACATATAATGATAGAAGATATCGCGACTGATCTCACCACATTCTCTCTTAGACCTTATACCAATGGCAGTACCCCTTGGTTGGGGTGAAAACAAGCAAAATCAAAACTGTTCACTTAATAATGATACATTTTTTAAGCAAATTTCTTCAATGTTGTATTTTTCAGATAATCAAGATGATGGTGACAGTGGTGGTCATTTACGCCATTTGTTGGCTCCCTCTGCACATCATCAACATTGCTGGAGATCTCAACCCGGGGATGTATGACCTGCCGCACATGAACATCGTTTGGGCGCTCTTCCACTGGCTAGCCATGAGCAACAGCATGTACAATCCGATCATCTATTGCTGGATGAACTCCAAGTTCCGTTTGGGATTCAGAAGGGTCTTCAGCCGAATGCTATGCGGAATCGTCAAGGTCCGTGACGAGTCGGACAATTCACGCAATTTCAGTCGGCAAGAAACGGTGGTCACTTCGGTTCATACAACCAGCGTCCGTCGAATCTGCTTCTCCGGGAGTAGAGTGAAATTTACACAAGAAGACATACCTTTGCAATCGACTAAAGCTAAGGCTTAATAATAATAATTGTTTTCGCCTCTGGAACTTATGAAAAGAAATCCAGCGAATATTGTGACATTTCCAAACAAAAATGTATTTTTAAAACTGATATTTGGTAAATATATGATAAAACACAGTTTACTGTGTGACATGACTATTTTATAAAAGATAATATTTAATGGTTTTAATATACGAAAAACGCAATCAAAAAATAAAAACCTTTTATCTAATTTATGCATCGGAAAAAAGAAATGACAATTTCAATTCGATTGAGTTCAAAATTTTCAATTGAGTCAGTATTCTTCATTAAAATTGAATTTAAATGCAGATGAACCATAAGAGGTAGACATACGTATTTTAGTTTAAACTAAGAATGCAATAATGTAGATTTCTGAATTAATTAGAATTAATACTAAAATAATTTTGGATGACACCAAAGTCCTTTTCTCGAGTAATAGCAATACATAAATATATCTATATATGTGTAAAATTTGGAATTAAATTCAATAAATAAAAAATTAAGACAAATTCATTATTCGCAAGGAATACAATAATTTAAAGTTTTTTTCTTAATCCATTGATTTGCAATAAATAGCAGATCTCATCAGAGGAAATATTTTTAATGAAATACACACGTATATATATATATATATATATATATATATATATATATATATATATATATATATATATCGACAGCATTTTTAATACATATTTGATTAAACAGTAGTAAAACAAATTTTGTTCCCTTCTTATTCAATTTTAATTTTGTACCCTCAGAACCTGCCCGACGACGACTCATCAAAGTCGAAAAGTATTGCAAATATTTCTTATTGACACTGGAGCATAACATTGGAGTTTTTGCCAATCAACTGGTACAAATTAGATAAAAATGGAACATTCACTTTTGTTTAATCAAACATGTAACACACACACACACACACACACATATATATATATATACATATGCACACATATATATAATGTGTATATATATATCAAATTAAACAATAAAATCTACGTAAATATATATATATATATATATATATATATATATATAACTAGTGTTGTTTGAGGATTGTAATATATGTTGTAAAGAACAATGAAATTAATTGTTGAATATATCATAAAAATTAATATATTTTGTTTACAAAAAGTTTGTTAAAGTTTGTCCATATGCAAAAAACCTAGTTGGAAAGAATATTGGACAATCTCAAAAATTACAAGCAATCATTCACAAATGTGTAAATTGTAAATTTTTCAATATTTGTCGGATTATAGAAATGTTGTGGTATTCGCACTCGTTTCGAATTTAGTAATTTAAGCTGATTTCTCTTGTCGCTATTTTCAAAAATACTGTTGATTGTTTTGTTAATTATTATAATATTTTTTTTGTTTTTATTTTGTTTTGTTTTGTTTTGTTTTGCAACATTATAAGGTGACAATATTTAGAATTTGCACAAATTTTTATATTTTTAATTATCATAGAGGAGTAATTTAAAGTATATTGATATATCGACGTGGGGGTAATTCTAAGTATTATGATATATCGTCATGGGGGGGGGTATTTTAAGTATTATGATATATCGGCATAAGGGGATAATTTTTAGTATTATGATATATCGGCATAAGGGGAATAATTTTAAGTATTATAATATATCGGCATGGGGGATTATTTCAAGTATTATGATATATCGGCATAAGTGGTTATTCTAAGTATTATAATATATCGGCATGGGGAGTAATTTTAAGTATTGTGATATATCGGCATAGGGGTAATTTTTAGTATTATGATATATCGGCATAGGGGGTAATTTTAAGTATTATAATATATCGGCATGGGGAGTAATTTTAAGTATTATAATATATCGGCATAGGGGGTAATTTTAAGTATTATGATATATCGGCAGAGGGGTAATTTTAAGTATTATGATATATCGGCAGAGGGTTTTTTAAGTATTATGATATATCGTCACAGGGATTATTTTCAGTATTATTATATATTGGCATAGGGGCTTATTTTAAGTATTATGATATATCGGCATAGGGGTAATTTTAACTATTATGATATATCGGCATAGGGATAATTTTAAGTATTATGATATATCGGAATAGGGGATTATTATAAGTATTATGATATATCGTCATGGGGGGTATTTTAAGTATTATGATATATCGGCATACGGGCTTATTTTAAGTATTATGATATATCGGCATAGGGTGGTAATTTTAAGTATTATGATATATCGGCATAGAGGTAATTTTCAGTATTATTATATATCGGCATAGAGAGTAATTTTAAGTACTATGATATATCGGCATAGCGGGGTAATTTTAAGTTTTATGATATATCGTCATGGGGGGATAATTTTAAGTATTATGATATATCGGCATAGAGAGGTAATTTTAAGTATTATGATATATTGTCACAGAGGTGTAATTTTAAGTATTTTTATATATCTGCATAGAGAGGTTTTATAAATATTATTATATATTAGCATAGACAGGTAATTTTTAGTATTATGATATATCGACATAGAAGGGCAATTTTAAGTAATCTGATATACTTAAATTATCTCCCTATGCCGATATAACATAATACTTAAAATTATCAACCAATGCTGATATAGATATAAAGGGATAATTTTACGACCTTCGATCATAATATGGTATAAATCGCCAGAAATGATTTGTATTTTTAGTAATACTACCAAACTGAAAATATAGTTTCCGGATATTTCTATATCCGAGACATATTGTATTTACTTAGTATGGAAAATACATAAAAGAAAAACATTCTTAATTTGTAAGTTTTACATATATACGCAATGCATGTAGTATTTTATAAATGCATTTGATTCTATCACAAAAATGGGGCTTGTATAAAGTGGGTTCAATGTTCTTTTGTAGATATAAATGTCTTTACCAAAAATTAAATAAGCTGATTGAATAGAAGATTTAATACACGTAGAAATCAAATTAACATAAATTACCGTTGTATCGCATTACTCTAAAACAGGGGAGATAATGCAGTCTATCATTTTAGTAACTGGTACTTCTGCTCTTATTAATGGCGGAATAAAAAGTATAGGAGATCGATTTTTATTTTTAATGAAAGTTCTAGGCGACCTATTTCGATACTTTTTTTATTATTATTATTATTATTATTATTATTATTATTATTATTATTATTATTATTATTATTATTAATTTTATTATCGGTGATTGCACCATCTTATCGTATTACGCTGTTATTAAAGAAAACTCTAAATCAGGAGAGGTAATGCAGTCTGTCAGTTTAGTAGCCGGAACTTCCGCTCTTTTCAATAGTGGATCTAAAGTATATAAGATCGATTTTTATTTTTAATGAAAGTTCTAAGTGATCGATTTCGGTCATTTTTTTTTCCTGGAGATTGTACTTAGTGGAAAATCGTCGAATGCCGATGGGAATTATAGCATGAACTACACCAAAACAAAGATGATCCTAATTATCCCATATAATATCTCTGTTTATCGCTTTGTGATGGAAATATGTTGTCAAATAAAACATACCTTTAGCTTATTTTTCCGATTCAACTGATCTACAGGGTGTCCCAATAAACTGTATACAGCATATATATAATCTTTAAGTGACCATAAAACCAACATTTATTATAAGAAAGAAAAGTTTCATACATCAAAATACTGTGAACAAATACAGAAACCAGCTAATTGTCGAAAATGTTCAAATTGTTGGCCATTGTGGTCCATGAACAGCTGACAACGCTCACTGATTGAATCGAAAACGTTCGTAAGTAGTTCAATTGGTATGTTGACACATCTTCTTTCAATGGTTGCTTTCAACTCATTCATTGTAGCTCGTTTTGTGGTGTGAACCTTGTGTTTAACATGCAACCATTCCCCACTTGCCCCAAAAAAGAGAAAAATCCATGGGGATAGGATCAAATCTTGTGAGCATGGACAGTACTATATACTTTCTCTTCGTCTTAACTATCTGTTTCGCAAGTGACTATCAAGATATGTTCTTGCGTCACGATTATAGTGGGGAAGTGCTCCATCCTGCTGGAAGTGTCATTCTGTATTCCTAAACATCTCTTGGGGACGTGGCATAGCGTATTCATGTAGTAAGTTGAGATAATTTAAAGAATGTATGCATTTTATTGGGACACCGTATATATATATATATATATATATATATATATATATATATATATATATATATATATATATATCGCACTAGAAATATTAAAACTTTAACACTGTGTTACATTGTTACAATCTCATCTTCACAATCTGGGAAAACTTATAGAAAGAAAAACATTTATTAAACAACAATATACATTTGTATTGTTTGATATTCTTCGGGCTTCTGTCGTCATCTTGCGTGTTATTTTCTCAACGTTTCGGAATTCTTTCTGACGAATAGTGGATGAAGCACTTGGTAAAAAAGTAAAAGTTTGAAAGTTAAACTCTTCTTGAGGTTTAAGGTGTAATATTCAGTGCGGACTACATTGAGAATACAGTTGCGAATTACTTAGAAATTCTACCCATTCATGTATGACGGAATGTGAGCATGCTACCCCCGTGAGTGAAAATAAGAGTTTCGTTCCGTTCAAATTTCCGAGTTTGACAGAAAGATTTCCAAGTTTGACAAGATGTGCTTGGAAAAGTTTAGCGATTATATCGACAGCTGAAACGCTGTGAAAATAGACACTTCAGATGAGAACAGTAGTTCGAAGAACTCAAATAATATGAGTAACCAATCCTCATCTCAAAAATTCAGAAACAAAATAATATATGTATATATTTTATCATAAAAGTATCAGAAACAGTTTTTTTTAAGTTATGATAAATTCTATTATAAATACCAATTAAAAAATTTTTCAAAATAAATTCGTCTGTCGAGAAAAATTAACTTATGCATCCTTATACAAAAGATATTTTAAGTACGCATTATATTCAAGTAAATAATTATGTTGTCGACGTTATTACTATTATTGAACAAATAACACACGTAAAGATAAAATTATCATTTGCCAGTACTTTTCTAAGGTAATAAGAAATACTGAATTCCAAATATTGAAAGGTTGAGATTTGCAGTTGCATAAAATTATACGCACGCGCAGTTCACATCAATTCTGCTTTTAATGGCATTTTGGACATTTCTGTTTCGATCCTTTTACGTTATGTTGATATTGTTGCTTGCGTTTAAACATTTGAGATAACACTTGCGTATTTTAACTAATATTGTTTGCATATTTCATTTGGTGTTTTTTATGATTGCAATATTTGAACTTGTATATGCTTTTGTTGCATACTCATGAATCGTTATATTTGATTATGTTTTTACAACGTCTGATTCACATGTGTTATACACACGTGCACACACACACACACACACACGCATACATACACGCACACGTAACATACGTGCGTGTGTGTATGTCTATACTTATTCATAGAGAAAATACAGGGTGACCCCCCCCAAAAAAAAAGCTAAATGGAGGCCATCTAGAACATATGCTGTAAAACGGAGAAAAAAAAGGCCAAAGACCCTTGTGTTTTGTTGTGATGTTTTGAATATAATAAACTAGTTATGACCAAAGTTTCATTTTATTTGGACAAAACACTAAGAAACGGGGCCTAATTAGATTTGGGGCCCGTTTTTGGGGTCACCCTGTATTCATGCAATATGCTTCGCTGAATAACTATTCAATTTATAAATAAACAATTACATAAAATAAACAACAAATACAAATATAAGTTTGTGTAAGTGTGTGTGTGTGTGTGTGCGCGCGTACACGTCGCTAAAAATGGGGAGGGGCTAATGCATATGTAAGAGAGGAAACTTATTCACGCGTAATGGGAGGCAACTCTCTCAGTGAAACTAAGTACTACCAGTAATGAAGTTATTGCTCATCATCATCATCATCATCATATAGCATGAATCATAAAATTCTATTACTGGCATTGGTTTCTCAGGTATTCTTCTAGTCAGAATTCTTTCTAGGAAGGCATCGCGCACTTTGAGGAGGGACAACGAAAAAGTTGCCATCATCATAAGTAAAAGTGATTTTTGTTGAACGAACTGGATTCGAACTTGGAACACCAGATCGGCAGTCCATGTTGGTTATTCCTTGACCACCGTCACCTGCCAAGTCATTGCTAAGAATAGCAATAAAGATATATATTTGTCTAATGTTACCTTGTTTCATGCCAGTCATGGCATAGTATATTTTCTCGCCTCTAATGGTCTTGAACCCTTTTTAATTTTAATTTTTTTTGCCTGGTGGAATATATTATGATCGAAACGGTCTGCACATCGTAGCAAGATATATCTGTATTTTCATAAAGAATATATAACTGTATTTACATAAAGAATATTAAAAACTATAATTTGCTCTCTTTGAATGAGCACTATCATCGACCTTTGTTGGAATTAATTATTCTTATATCTTTCTACCTGAAATATATATATATATATATATATATATATATATATATATTGCTTACATCAACACTAAAAATAAACTTATAGTAAATAATATGTATTGAATCGAGAGGGTTAAATATTTTGAAAAATTGAGCAATACTGCTACTAATATTGCTTCTGCTAAAAATAACAATATACGTTTATATATAATCTTGTGATAATTGTTATAATTGTTCAACTTTCCATATTAGTGGACAATTATGAGTCAATATATGCTATTTACACAATGTTCCATAACAAATCAATTTATCATAATAAATAAATAGATCAATATATATATATATATATATATATATATATATATATATATATATATACACACACACACAGTTCTTGTTGAAAGTCAGCAGGGACTGCAGATTAATGCTGCTTTCTGAGAGCACATTTTCATATTGCATGCCTTAAAGGCTATTCCTCAAAGTTTTTGCATTCTACAATGATTAATTTTCTCCACTTGTTCGATCCACATTTCGAATTTTTCAGTTATTGATATCGATTTCTATTAGCTTAAGGTAATTTCGCAGTGCATCTTAAAACCTTTTTAAAGGTTTATGCTGCAATTTCTTTCCTATAGAAAGCTCGCCATAAAACGGTTGTTTTGGTATCATCATCATCTCTCTCTCTCTCTCTCTCTCTCTCTCTCTCTCTCTCTCTCTCTCTCTCTCTTTCGTTACATTTATATATATATATATATTACAAAAGAAAAATGCGAGCATGAAAAGTAATATGGTTAATCTTAAACAAGGAATAGTAACGGACTAGTCGTTAAAACTGGAAAAGAAAAGGATAAGGTATTCTAGTAACAAATATAATAAATTCATAACTAAAAATATAGCAACATAAGGAATTGATTATACAATGTTATAAATTAAATTTTTTAAAAATTCTGAATGCTGCAATATTTTAAGTTATAAATTTATTATATTTTTCACTAAAATATCTTGTCCTTTTCTTTTCCAGCTTTAACAACTAGTCCTTTACTTTTCCATGTTTAAACTTAACCATATTATTATTTTCATGCTCGCATTTTTCTATTATAATCCATGATTTTTCCAGGCTTCCAATAAATTCACTTGGTCTTGGTTTAATTTCAGTCTTATTTTTTGGCCTCCATAAACGTAACATACACATATTAAACAAAAAAAAAAAACAATGTACAGCACCCGTATGCTTCAATAAAAAAAAACCCAAATATCTCCCTTTCATTCTTTCATTATCTCTGTTTCACTCGTTACTTCTCTTTTCGCGATAGCAATGAATTAGTAGCAACATTACTCGCTGAAGCGACGTGGTTGCTATGGAAACCAGTCATAAAAAACGTCGCTCACCTTCTTATGTTTTTTTACGATTGTGAACACCATTAAATTCGTCATAACTTTTGTTTTACTGAACGAAAATTGAACATTTTTTTCACAATATATCTAAGAAGGTGATCTATAAACTGTAATAATTGTTTGAAATTTGGTCGAAAAATGAGTGGTGGTGGAGCTTTAAAGCAGTCTTTAATGACTAAAACTGACAATTAACCATATATTAGAACACGGTAGTGTTTGAATTATATATATATATATATATATATATATATATATATATATATATATATATATATATATATCATAGTGAGAGCACACTAATATAGAAATAACAGTTTCTACCTCGCAATTACGCATAAAAGATTATTCAGTTCTGAATTTCATCGTCTTCAAAACTAAATATCATAAATGATTATGACATACGAGAGGCGTTCAATAAGTAATGTCCCTGACCATCTTCACGTAGCAGTAGAGCAAATAAACTTGGCGCAGTGATTAGTTTTTCTCTACATAGTATTTCCCCCGTCGCTTAATGCAGCTCTGAAGATTGTTTGTGTAGAACACGCCACGTTAGTCCTACAACTATAACATTACTCTCGAAATCAAGCCTGCGTGATCTGAGAAGCGTTTTATTTTCACAATTTCATGGCTGGCAAAAGGTGAAATTCAGAGTGTGCAAAGCTAGGAGAGTAAGGGGGAAATTTTATAACCACGCACGAGTGCTTCTGATTTGTCTTGCAAAAAGAGGATGATGTATTTGCTGATCTTACCCTGCCTCTTGATTTTGATAATTTCTCTTGGTTTCCTCAAAAGTGAAGAATAATAGTCTCGTGATTGTGTTACCCTTTGTCAGGAAATCTGTCATCGCTAATCCATTCTGGTCCAGGAAAACTTTAAGCATGACCTTGCAGGTGAAAAGCTGCAACCTTATCTTCTTTGAAAGTGGTGTGTCCTAGTGCTTCCATGGCATTGACTTGGCTTTGATCAATCGATCATGGTGATAGACCCAGGTTTCATCCTATGTAATCAGTCTTTTTGAAAAATTTGATTTGGCACATCTTCAAATTCATCTTGAAACACTTGACGCGTTCTCACTTCTTGAAAAGTTGTAGCAATCTTTGAATCCATCTGGCAAATAATTATGAATCATGGTTTGACTTCTCATTGACATGCATCAATCTTCCAAAATGGTCGCTTCAACTTGACTGACTGATGCCTCATCAATGGAAGAAAGGGACAATCAGATCTGCGAACCTTTTCCACGGATTTCAGATCATGTTTGAATTCACGGTGTTAACGTTTTACTAGGCCATGTGATAGGCACTATTACTACACATTTTTTTTATTTCTCCAAAGTCTCCTTTCAAATACAAAAACTAGATCACTGCTTGACACTGAACCTGACTTTCATACCTGATAGCGTAAACACATGTAAATCAGAAATCAAATCATCCAACGAAAATTAATTTGAAAACTAAATTTGTACTTTTGCTCATTACTATTAACTATGAGCATGACCTTACCATCACTGTTGCCTTCTTTAGTGGTGGTGAGTCCAAATGCTCCCACTGCATTGGCTGAGCTTTGGTCTCTGGATCATCTCTAAATCCATCCGTGAGAACTCGACGTGTTCCCGCTTCGAGGTGTCAGCAACCTGGGAATCCATCTGGCGGATAGGTTATGCGCATATTAATAGTCATGAATGATAGTTTTCACAATTCCTGGATTTATCTTGAACTCTTGTGCTATTGGGCGAAAGTCACGCGTTGATCTTCAAACATTGCAGCCTCAACATGACTGAAAGATGTCTTATCAATGGCGGGATGTGTGACCAGCCGTTTCCACAGATTTCTGGCTATGTTGGAATTCACGATGCCAGCATTTTACAGGATCGTATGCTCAGGCATTATTACCATAAGTTTATTTAATTTTATTAAAATCTCCTGTGGTGTGCATCTTTTTAAATACAAAAACCGGATCACTGCGTGACACTCAACAGGTTCCATTCCATACTTGATGCAGTTCAAACACTTGTAAATAAGAAACCACAATTAATTCAGAACTGTAATTTGACACATAAACTATACAGATATAAATCATTGCACAAACAAAATTCCACCTAGATCTAACAAAGGGAAGTGAGCCACGAGGTATTAGATATTGAACGCACCTTGTATATATATATATATATATGTATATATATATATATATATATATATTAATTGGTTGATGCTAGATATCACAGCACATATACGTATAAATATATATATATATATATATATATATATATATATATATATATATATATATATATATATATATATATGTATATGTATTCAAATTTAAATCAGTTGAAAGCCTTTTTAGTTTACTATAGAGCGGGATATGCATATATATATATATGTGTATATATATATATATATATATATATATATATATATATATATGTATATATATATATATATATATAAAGTGGATATTCATATAAATACTTATATATTATACGAATTAAATCATTTTCAAATAAAATGTGGACATAAAAGCATAGAAGTTATTTACACTTTTTTCAATGCAAAGTTTATTTTAAGTGTTATTTATATAATACAATAGAATTTCTTTTTCAAACCATCTAATCTGATTCCAGCAGAATCTCATAATTAACAATATCCGAAAATGTCCAATTTCTTTCAAAACGAATTACGTGAATAGATCCATTGTCAAATAACTCAATAAGATGTTAAATCATATTCTACAACCTAGTCGTTTAACAATGAAATTATTCTTTTGGTTATTATTTTCTTTTCGTGGAAATTGAATTTTTGTCAGGCAAGTTATGATTTCGTTTTTGTGTATAAACGGGACCTGATGAAATTTGATGTCATGAGAAATGTATGTAAAAGTATATTAATCTAGATTAAGCACTGCCTTGGGAAAGTGTCTACTACGGTAACGTTATTGTGTTTATCGTTATTTGCAATATGATTTAAAAAGTATTGAAATCATCAAAAATACATACATATACATATATATATACATATATATATATATATATATATTTATATATATATAATGTATGTATTTGTTTGTCTCTGGTGAGTTGTGTGGTGTCATTACCAGCTACACACACAAAGAAAATACAGACAATCGGTCATATTTAAAAAAAAATAAAAAATCCTGATTAAAGACTGATTTTTTGGTTCATTAGAATGACACTCAACTATATATATATATATATATATATATATATATATATATATATATATATATATATTCCGGGGTTTCTATATAGGAGTCACTACTTATCTAAAGGCCACTCGAGGATAAGGGTCAATGGGTGTACAGTAGTCAATGGGATAATATCGTAGTAGTAGATAGTAGTGGAACTTTTGTAAATTGGATTACTTAAGGGGACAATTCAACAAAAATTTGTTTACGTTGGACTTGAAGACGATCAAATTGTAGTCAGCTGAAAAGCAGGAAGGCGGAAAAGAGTCCCACAGGCGTGCAGTTCTAAGAAAGAAGTATTGTTCATGGAATCTGCATTTAGGTTTAGGCACAGATAAAAAAATATGGGGGAAATTATTGATAATGGTTTCAGATAGACGAATGTTTTTCGTGAAAGTTTGGCAAGGGGAATTATAGATTGGAGCTCAGACAAATACTTGCCATGGAAACAACAATAAAGTAGAAACAGGCTCACAGCGTCCCTTCTGTGAGAAATAGGTTGCAGGGAAGAGAAAAGGCTACGAAGTCTATTTTGAGCTATGTCAAGGTAGAATAAGGTCTGTCTCTCAGCTCCTACCCATATGTAGCAACAGTACCCCATCTTTGGACGTACCTGGCTCTTATACATGTAGAGAATTGCATCAGCAGTGAGATATCTACTGGAGCGTTAGAAAGATCCCAACATTTTTCCAGCGATCTTGGCAACAGACTTGATGTGCGTGTTCAGGAGTAAAGGTCAAGCCTAGAAACTTGTCAAAACATAAAGCCCCCAAGATAAGAATCATACATTTAAATTGATGCCAGATATGGATCAGAGCATTGAAGATGTAAAGATAGAAGTTTGATTTTAGATGCATTAAAAGTAACCAACCACTCCTTTTCCCATTGTACCACGTGCTCAAGATCAGAAGAGAGAGAATCAGAGAGAACTTGGTCCTTTACGGCCTTTGATATGTTGCAATAGATGGTAGTGTCATCAGCATAAATGTCTACGAATTGATCTTGGGATGCGATTTGAAGATTATTGATGTAGATCAGGAAGAGAGTTGGGCCCAGGATGAACCCCTGAGGGACTCCAGCATTAATACTCCGAGCTTCCGATTTCTGCCCATCAACCACTACTCCTATAAACCTACCAGAAAGAAATGATTTAATAAGAAGACATTTCCAGCAATACCTTAGCTATAGATTTTGTGTCATATTAAAACTTATTTCAGAAAATATAATTTTCAAAACAAAACTTTATTGTATGTCACGCTTCATACTTGATTGAAAATAATCGGGTTTTACCTTCAATATGGAACCAAAAAAGAGCATTCTTTTTTATTCCAGGACTACCACTCTAATCAAATACCTGAACCTTATATCCTTTCATTGTTTCAACTCATTTATCCTTTTAATCGTAAATATTGTCAATGTATATGCTAAATAGCAAAGTAATATCAATCCAGAACAAATATTTTGCTAATAACTTTCCTCTAAGGAGATGAGCCTAGATCGAAAACCATGGATATAGGAAATTTATTGAACTGATGTATTTTTTTTGTTCAAACAATAACCTTTTGTTTTGAAAATTATATTTTCTGAAAGAAATTGAAATATAAAACCTGCAATTTTTAATTTGCTGTATCTAGTATATTGAGCATTTTTATTTGGCTGGGATTGTCTTATATAAAAATAAAAAATTTACATCGCAAAAATATTTTTCAAGACCTGAAACCACAAGATTGATTAATCTGTGATCTAAGTACTTCGGATATATATATATATATATATATATATATATATATATATATATATATATATATATATATATATATATATATATATATATATATATATAATTAATAAAAACTGAAGAAAGTGCTCAATACTGTTGTAGAGCAAATATACGTATACATATATATATATATATATACGCATATATATACGCATATTTGCTCTACAACAGTATTGAGCACTTTTTCAGTTTTTATTAATTACCATTTCCACTAAATATATATATATATATTCTTCATTTGTTTTTACAGTAATATGTTGCTACACAGTCATGAGCATGTTTCTGTCAGTTAGTTACCAGTAACTGGAGGCTTCTTCAGACGATACAGCTTATACAAAAACAAAATTTTTAATGAAAATATTAGGTTTTGTACGTCATAGAGAGTAAATATAAGGAGGTTCCGTCAAATGTTATGAAAAATAAGATTTGGTTGTATGTAAATATGACCCAATAGGGGTGTGAATTATGCTGCGTGTTGAGATAAAGTTATTAAGGGAAAAGGATGAGAGGTTAAAGATTGAGAAAGAGACTAGAAAAAACAGTATCCGTATGCTTGTTTGATGGCCACCCTAAATCTTAAACATACTAGTGTGTATAAGTTCAATCAGCAAGAGAATGTGAATTTAACATATCTATGCTAAAAGGGGTTTCAGATTTAACCGGAGTTATTCAGTTATAAAAATGCTTTTAATTTGACTAGAATACATGAACAGAAAGTGTACAACCTGCATGCCCTCTTGTACATTCCTGCCCTACCACTATCATCACTACATACATTAGTAAAGATGTTAAAAGATAAGGAAGAAAGAGAAAAAACGCAAGGGAGAAAAAAAGGAAAAAACGAAGGAAAATAGGAAGAATGAAAAAGGGAAAGCCATGAATAATTAATTGGTGCATGTTTTCTCAAACATGTTTTCTAAAGCATAGTTTATCCTTCCTACACATCGCCTATTCTCGTCCACTCCCCTATTTCTCATCATAGCTTTTTTTATTTATTTATTACGCAAAGCTTTGAAAACTGTATAGCAATAATAATAAAATCTCAAAATGTATATAATTTATTTATCTCCATGCTTGGATATAATTATATGATCTAATTGTGATAATGATAATTAAAAATAGAAAACAATGAGGGATACATATGTTGGTGATTGCGATATTGATGATAATTGATAATGATAATTTTTAATAGTAATTATATTGAATTATAATGGTAACAATAGTGGGAAGATAGTGTTTAGTCAAATTCAAAAATCAAAATACAAAGAATAATGGATTTAAAATAGAAGATAAGATATAAAGAACACAAAGACATAAAATAAGTCAAGATAATTTATCTAAAGGTATCCATGTACACATATATATGCACATGTACACACACACACACACATATATATATATATATTTATATATATATATATATTTATATGTGTGTGTGTTTTAATTCATTTAGAGTAGATTCAAATAAAAATATTTTAGAGTTAGTCTTTAAATTTATGTTATATATCGGTGCATATTCTATACTGTTTAAATTTATAATGTACTTGGTGGTTATGAGATGTGTCAGAGTTTAGAGTTGGCGATTTAGAAGTTATGATTAAAGGTGCTTTAATATAGCATAGAAAACTATTAATTTCAATTAGAAAAAAGTTAAAATTAAAGTGTAAGTTTAGGCGGATTATTAATTCCGCATCATTTGTTTGAGTTACGTAGTCTTAAAGGTGGCAGTATTTCTATAGTATAAGAGTTGAAGCAAAGAAATCAACACAACACACGGCAGATTTTAAATGTCAAGTGGTATGACTTTGTCAGCAACAGGGAGATCCCATCACAAGCCAACCTCCCAAGCATGTATGATCTGCTCATCCGGAAAAACTTGAGATGGGCCGGACACGTAAACAGAATGGAGAACTCCCGACTACCAAAACAGATACTGTTTTCACAACTGGAAGATGGGGTACGAGGCATAGGCAGACCTAAGCTCAGGTTTCGTGACACCGTCAAACGAAATCTAAAGGACAGGTTGATCCCTACTGGAAGATGGCAGACCCTCAGTTGCGACCGTGACAAGTGGAGAATGATGGTTCACAGGAAGTCGTCTTCGGACACGAACGACAGCAGATGATGATGATGATGATGATGATGATGATGATGATGATGATGATGATGATGATGATGATGATGATGATTGTGAGAGGTATATACTTGTCAGTGTTTAGGGTAGGCGATTTCGAAGTTATGGTTAAAAGTGCTTAAATATAAAGTATCAATTTCAACTAGAAAATAGTTAAAATCAAAGTTTAGGCGGATTATTAATTCTAGCCTATTTATTTCAGTTACGTAGTATTAAAGGTGACAGTATTTTTATAGTATAAGAGTTGAAGCAAAGAAATCAACACAACACACACAGATAATCTTAATTTTGTTGAAGATTACTATTAAAAGTAAACATCAAACAAAGGGTAAATATTTGGAGTATGTAGAGAAAATACTTGGAACTAATGGGTATAATTATATGAAATGATTTTCCGGAGCAAAGAGTTGTAATAATGAAATTAGCAAATATTAAATTTGTGAAGATTTAAGTCAAAAGGTGCATTTCTGTGAGATTTTAGTATATGTAGTCTTAGAGGCGTGTTTGACCTAAAGGGGGAGCGTATGTAAGTGATTAAGGAGATGTGATTTGTTATACCTACAATTTATTGATGTTTCCTGTTTCTTATTTAGGAGCTTATCATTATCTTTATATTTGGTGATAAAGAGTTTTTCATTGAAGCAAAGAAAACAAGGGGAGTTACGTGATTGACAAGGTCTGTTTCTCTTTTTAGGATTTCGTAGTTAACAATTAGTGTTAAGTTTTTTTCTTGTTACTTCACTGTAATATTCAGCCAATGATCTCCTATCACTATACTTTGGATCCGTGAAGAAAGTTTTAAGACCAGTGTATCTTTGCTTTAAAATGTTGCTAGTTTGACCTATGTAGAATTTGTTAGTGGCAAGGTCCTTCTTTGCTCTAATTTTAGTTAGGTATATAAATAATATATATATATATATATATATATATATATATATATATATATCAATGAATATCTCCAACTGATGTTTCAGAATCTTTTGTCTACACAGGCTAGGTCGAGAGTTGTTAATAACTAACGCCTCAATGATATTGAGATGATAGTTCGACCTCGCACTGTATAAAACAGAAAACCACCCATCGGAATATTGATCGGCACACCTATTTATACTCAACAGGTGATTACCAATGGCGGACTCATGAGCTTGGGAGTGCCCGGATGTTCTCGAAACCTGGTGTAGTCGAATATCCCGAGGGATATGTTGGGATATTCTCATTTCTAATTTTTGGGATGTTTTGCTAACGTAGTCAGCTCCACACTGACAAACGAATTTATAAACAACAGAGTTCTTTTGAATGGTTGGCAAAACATCTTTACGAAAAGAAGAGAAAAAGGTTCGAGTTGTGTAAACTACTCTAAGCATAGTAGCTGGAAAACAACGTTGAGTAGCAGAAGAAATCCTTTTAACAATATGAAGGCCAACAGGACCCAACCATGGTAATTTTAGATAAATGGGACAACGTGATGGACCAATATGTTTACCACTATTAAATGTAGTAATTTTACGTTCAATAGTAGATGCTATTATATTAATGGGATATCCATTATTAAGAAAAATATTTGTGATTTCCCCAAGTTCCGTATCAAGACGGTTTGGTGAACAAATCATAAGTGCACGATGCGTAAGAGCGCTAATGAGGTTTATTTTTCTAGACTGAGGGGCAAAAGAAAACCAATTAAGATAGAGCCCTGTAAATGTAGGTTTTCTATAAACAGAGGTCTCAAACGTAGTACCAACTTTAGAAACACGAACGTCGAGGAATGGGAGAGAGCTACAGTCTTCAACCTCCATAGTAAATTGTAAAGATGGATGCAGGTTGCAAAGAAGACGAAGAAACTGTTCAGCTTCACTCCGAGAGGGAAAGCATGCAAAAGTATCATCAACGTAGCGTGTGTAGAATGCTGGCTTAGTAATTTTGGAAAATAATTCGTTTTCCAAAAATCCAACGAAAATGTTGGCTAGCGAAGGACCAAGAGGGCTACCCATAGATATCCCGTCAATTTTGCCACTAGACTATGTCCACAGATTTTTCAATCACCCTAGATCCGTTATTAAAACAATCCCTATATAAATGTCCAAAAAGATCTCTAACCTCTCGCCTAATTATAAAATATTTAATGAAAACTCCAAGTTTTATAACAACGCATTAGCTAAATCAGGATATAACACAAAATTAAGTACGATACGAATAATAGTAAGAAACACCCCAGCACCCTAGTCATAGTTACCCATAACATGACTAAACGTAAATCTAAGCAAACAAAATAAAACAAAGTCGAATCATAATGCAAAATAATCCAAATAATAAACACACATAAAAAAAACGAATCAGAAGAATATTTTGTTCAACCAACCATGCCGTACAATAATATCCCTAAAGAATTCTTTAAAATAGTAGACATTCATCCAAATACAGTACGACCCTAAATAAAAACTCTATGAAAATATCCTTTTCAACCATGCCTAATATAGCATAAACTATTATAAACATGGATAATAAGAAAATAGATTCAGCAAATAATTAGTAGATAACTGCCCCCTAAAGAATGACTGTGTACATTCAAACGTCATATATTCATGCATAGTAACAGAACATCTATCCACCACGGACTAGTAAGACCAACGATAATACGCATAACTTAATAAATAATAGCATACTCACCGAACAAATAAACACGCAGCCGATGGGAATAGAAGCAACCGAACAACCTCAGGAACCTGTAAACTCAATTAATCCCCCATAAACGAAAAAAACCCTAATACACCACATTCAAACCCTAAAATACACACATACATAGGATTATCTTCTTTCCTGATAAAAACCAAAATCTCAAGCCACTTGCAATCGTTCTCCAGAGAGACATCTAAGACTAAAACAACCCTATCCAACTTAGTAAGATGATTGAAAGAAAATAACATAAAATTCTCATTAAAATGGAAAATTTTAAGAAAATCTAAATCATACAGCCTGCTTTGAAACGCCGAGGCGACCGAGATTATAATAAATTAAACATTCTCAACTCTAAGCTAGAAATAATTTGCTAATTTGCAGTTTCAGGCACAAAAGAATATTCAAATGCGAAAATACAGAAAACCCGCCGATAAAACACCACTAGACAAGGACTAATATCGATTACCTCTAAGGCGATCCATGCGGTCACTTAACACCCCCACCTGCGAATCCTTGCCCCTAGCAAACGGCTAATACTCCTCCCATTTTTCCTGCTCTCGCCATATATACTTTAATTTTTAAATACAAATTATTAATACAATCTCTAAATATAGAACATAAATATAACCTTACAATATCAACGCCACGTTAACTCATTATCTCCCTTGCAAGATTTAACTCTTAACAAATATTTTATTCATAATATTGCAGACAGTTATCTCCAACCAAATTTCAATCTAAAGCTACGACCAACATTTAACATCACATATTAAATAGCATCCCAATAAACAAATCGCGCTAATTATACCCAAACTTGTGTCCCCTTCAATTTAAAGCCAAATCTTACTTTTAAAAAAAAAGTAACTTAAGACTATCCCATTCCCTTCCCCGGACCTTATCACTCAAACCGAAAATAAGAATCCCATGAACCATCCCCCGTTCCATCCACCTACAAAACCCCTCCAAAAATAGAACTAATTTAAACCACTTCATACTATATCCTTAAACATATAAAATTATGCAATAAGAAAAAAATACCCCTAAAACATTCAAACCAGAAATATTCATATTTATATTAACTAAAACTTTATTATTAACTAAAAATTTAACGGCAATACCAATTGACTCTCATCTCCAAATAATTCGCCCCCACACGCATTCCCCCATATCCCCATCCACTGTCTATAAGTCAGTACTACTCGTTAAGGTCCATCACCCCAGTTCCCCACACACCCCTAGCCTATACCATCAACTTCGCTTCAACCCAGCAATTTTGTCTCTACTACTCACCAGACTCTGACCTTCATTCTCACTGAAAACTCCAGCTAGCCGTCTCTGACCTAGTTCCTCGTTCTTTAACCCAGCTTGAGACTGCTACGTCGATCATTTCGCATTCTTCATGCGCCAAGGATGAATAAAGAATCTGTTATAACAGCATTACACCAAGGAACTCCTACGGCATCATATAATAACAAAATATACGACAACCTTCGAAATACCAACTACCCAATCTTCATCATCCTTATTTAGGACAGAGGTAATGTTATCATTGTTCATATCTCTTGCTAAGACGAACTTTTAATTTCAATTTGAATTTGCAAATCTTTCTCACTACCATTAATAATTCATATGATCGAACCTCCATACAGGGAAAAATCACCCTCGTCAAACACGAGCCTAAAGGTAATTTGTTGTTCTTATCTTGCTTGCTAATAAAGAACTTGTGCCACTGGCCCCTGCATCCAAGAAAATTCCGGATTATAATATGGACATCTGCAAACATTTTCCTGGTCAAGAGTTTTGTACCTAAAGTGATAGTATCTCGTTCACCGAACTTTCAGCTTTGCTGAATAATCATATATATATATAAATTCTTGGTACAGCAAAATTGAAGGAGAAATTTCAGAGGAAACATAATTTGATTTAAATTAAAAAGATCAAAGAAATAAAAACGGGCAGGTGGAATTGTTAAAATTTCCTTAAGATCTTATCGTCTGACCCTAGCCTGTGTAGACAAAAGATTTTGAAACATCAGTTGGAAATATTTACTGATTTAAAACCACCTGAACAGTGAGAATTATATTTTTTTCTCACTGGTTTGAAGCAAGCAAGATAAGAACAACAAATTACCTTTAGGCTCGTGTTTGACGGGGGTTATTTTTCCCTGTATGGAGGTTCGACCATATGAATTATTAATGGTAGTGAGAAAGATTTGTAAATTCAACTGGAACCAATTTCCCTCTTTCCTCATTCAATTCTTAGCTTTTAATTTATCATTCTGACGTTTAGAGGGTCAGACGGTAAGGCCTTAAGGAAAATTTAACAATTCCACCTGCCCGTTTTTGTTTCTTTGATCTTTTTAATTTAAATTAAATTATATATATATATATATATATATATATATATATATATATGTATATATATATATAATTTACACCTTTATGCCTCACTTTCGTATGCATGTACCCTATCTCTCCAACTATTGCCCCGAATTGACTAAATTTAATTTAGTTTTTTTATCGATTTATAATTATTATTTTTATTAGTATATTCTTCCCCTGTTATCACACCGCTCCATTTGTCCAAACCTTAATTATCTGTTTGCCCTTATATTTCACTCCCTTTTACACCTGATAACAAGGCAACCCTAGGAGTAACAAGGAGTATCACCATATGTTATCTTCTGAAAATTATTATTATACTATTACAAATTCCCACCCATACCCACTTCATAACTTACTCCATTTAATTCACCTTCGGACCTTCCCTATCCTACTAAATTAAAACCCTAATCCACACTCTAACTTGCATTAATAACATCACGATACAGCCACATTCCCCTTATGAGTAATGTTGTTATAACCGTTACTTTTGATCAATCCTGCTTAGTACATACACCATCGCTTTAATTCCTCGTCATAATTTTACACCTGAAAACATACACCGTCTCTAAGTGTTGTTGTTGTCTCGTTTACCGTTGTCGATAAAAACCATTAGCGTAAATCCTCTGCATAGACACTATACATCTTGTCACTTTCATTTTTTCAGTACTGCTGCCAGTTTGTGCTTAAAATAGAACTACAACCCAACCCAACCACCCCTATACCGCCCCCTGAATCTTAAACATATAAACTACTTATATTATTTAAAACTATTATAGAAACCCTACATTTCTTTTTACACTAAACTTTATATAGTATGCTCCTTCTTTATCTTGGAATTCAATATAGTCCCCCTAACGACATCAATAATGTTATTATTTTATTTTGTTCCCTAGACGCCACATCTCCATTATGTTTCCTAGCACCTTCTCTACTCTTCTGATGAGAAGCATTAGGCTTCGAAATACCTTGGTATAAAGAGTCCCGTTTATCTCCCAACTAAATATATGTATACCCTTATTAAGTAAATGACTCATTCTATATTTTCCAATGTATAGTTTTTGTGAATTCATTTTCCACTCCTATATATATATATATATATATATATATATATATATATATATATATATATATATATATATATATGTATATATATATATATATACATATATATATATAGGAGTGGAAAATATATATAAATATATATATATATAAGGTTATTATATATCTATTCTTATTTGCATAACATGACAATTAATAGTAATATTTGTCAGACGAAAATTTGGAAATTGGAAAAACAAGTTTACCCTCGAGGAAACCGATTTTCTTGTCTCAAATTGATTTTTACTGGTTTTGCGCGTTTCGCTTTTGCCAATGTTTACAAAAAATAACGTTCTCCCTTATTTGCTTTTTGTTTTATTTTTCTGATTTTGTCCAAATTGGTTCATTAGCTTTTCAAGAAAGTTTTGTAGATATTTGAATCCATTAAAGCTACAAACTGCGTCGAGATTTTTTTTTTCCTAAAAACTCTGACTGGGCCATATATACTGAATGGAAGTCGTTTGTAAATATGTCACTAGTTTTCGTCATTAGTTTTCGTCAAAAGTTTTGATCAGTGGTTTTTCACCTAAAAACGGTTGACCCAAGGGCATTAAAATCAAAAAGTGACCACGCCTACCCCCACCCAAAATATTAAAGAAATGCATTTTTCACAAACGTTTAAAAGTGCACTCGTTAAAATAGATTATAAATTATAGTTGTTTATTCACAAAAAAAAATTAGTTGTAACCAACAAAAATTTATTTTAATGAGTTCCCCACCCTAACCTCCTAAAAATATCAAATGCATTTTTTACAAACGTCTAAAAGTGTACTCATTACCTTCAATACCCTCCACCCCTCAAAAAAAAACAAGAAAATTTATGATTAATGTTTGCTTGCATTATTCAAGTATTGGTGATGGCATGGGAAGATAACTCATGTTTTATTGTTATTTTTAATTGAATTGTTTGAATCGGCAAAAGCGTATAATAAATTGTAAAGCAACTTTATTTTTTAAAAAATGTTATCTATTGTCCTCATTGTTAATGTTAATATTTACTTATCGGAAATTTTCACTGATCTTCGCTCTGGTATTCATCGGATATATTTTTCATTAGCGATGATCTTTTTTCCAGCATTCAAGTTGTTAACTATTTGAGCATTATGTGCATCGATGGCTCTTACATATTGATAGACACATCATCTGAAACCTGGTTGGAAACAATGAGGACAATAGTCCGAAGAAAACAATGTTCATAACTATAAATCATCCCAATTATAAAAACAAAAAAAAACAATTGTTTTTCAATTCTTATATATTATTTATGAATTACTTTTGTCGAGTTATATTGGTAAGTATTGGCCTATTGAATTTATGTATTATTCGTGTACATGTATGGAATATTGTATATTAAAGATGTAAACAGTTACAAAGTTGTTCTTTGTATTTTATATGCTTTGTACATACATTTATATATATATATATATATATATATATATATATATATATATATATATATAATCGAGGTAAGACACTGATTAGAAATCAGATGAAAAATCCTGATAAATATTACTCGAGGTAATACTTTCAGGGCGATCCTAGCAAAAAAGCAGAAGCTCAATAGTTAAGAATAGAGCAATATATAAGTTTAGTGGTTATATTTAAATTCTGAAAAAACAACATATAGACACATATATTCGAATTAAGAATTTATTGTTTGACAAAAGGAATATATATATATGTGTGTATATATATATATATATATATATATATATATATATATATATATATATCAACGTACATGCATATTTCGAGGCTCCACCCTTCTTCAGCGTAACTAAACTGCTTCTAGAAATCGAACCCGGACCTTATATATAACATATATTTACGTAGATTATAAATATGTAAGCGATAAAAATAACCAGTAAAATTATCCATGGTTTCAAAGCGTAATGGATTAGACGCCGGACTGTCATATATAAGTCTGATTCCCAGAAACAGTCAAGCTACGCTGAAGGCGGGTAGGGCCCCGAAATATGCATGTCCGTTGATTACTGTTTTAAAAAATAATAATTATATATATATATATATATTTATATATATATATATATATATATATATATATAATGTTTTATATGTATTTATTTTTCAAACAGAAAACAATTTCAAACAATGATAGTAATAATAAAAAAAAAACATGAATGAACGGTAGGTTTTTGCTTTTTTACTTTTTTTTTTTTTTTTTTTTTTTGGATGTTTCTACATTTTACAATTTCATTGTACAGTTATTTTGTTGTAGCGCTGTTTTTATTTTATCGACAACGCTCGGTTTTATCCAGCTGTTGACGTCATGCGCCGGACAAAGCCGAGCAAATGCTGAGTTACATCTGGTTCGTTAAATGCACAAGTACCATATATATATATATATATATATATATATATATATATATATATATATATATATATATATATATGTATGAAAAATTCACTTTTTCGATTATATTTCATTTTTGTGCATACCAATTCTTTTTATTAAAAGTTCTAAGCTTGTTGAATATAACAACAGAACAAATTCGAATAAATAAATTACAATATATCAAAACACCTGTACATTTTACACACCTGTATCGTTTACATATTACTTCACCTACTGTATCCTCTACTGTATCGTTTACTGTATCGTTTACGGCATAATCACGTGGACACACCGGTTCTCGTCAGATCACCGAAGTTGAGCCTGGCTAATACCAGATGGGTGACCATTTTGGAATTCTAGGCGCTGTATGTGCTCTCCGCTCATCTCGGCATTGTTTCCAGTCGTCTTGTACCTCAACTTGCCACTGGTATGCAATAATGTTGACTCAGGAGAGACGTGGTTGAGATTGCGCAACTCTTGCCACACAAATTTCACGCGCAGGCACCCTTGCAGTGGGTATCCATAGTCTGTCAAGACTGAAGGAAACCTTTTTTTATCGTTTACATAACAATCAATATTTTTATGTTAATAATGATTTTTTCCTGGCGTATACTAATGAGAAAAATATTTTTTACATTTTTGGAAGTTTTCGTCAAGATTTATTTGGAATTAATTTGACGATGTTTGCTTGTTTGAAGTTAAAAGAATGGTCATGCTGCAATGAATGTGAAAATAATGCATTTTTTATATTTCTTTTATGTATTTTATCCTGGTCAGTAGTCTACGTTGAGTTTCACCAATGAAAATATGATGGCAATTATGGCATGTAATTGTGTTGCAAATTATTGTATTATTGTGTGTAAGTAAAATAAGATGCCTGTTTATAAGATAAGTGTCTGGTGTATATGATTTTTGCTTGTTGATTCTGTAAAATATCTGTGTGACTTTTTTTGTTTGTATTTAATATAAAATATGTGGAGTATTGCAATGTTTTCAAAGTATCCGTGAGATATTTGAATTCTTCGTTTAGATATGCTGGACTATAAATTCTGTGAATAGAAATGTATGCAATCATTTTTGTGTGTAGTTTTGAGGTGAACTTTGAAAGATAGTCTATTGTTGGATTTTATTTATTACATATGATTATTGTTGGATTTTATTTATTACATATGATTATTGTTGAATTTTATTTATTACATATGATTATTGTTGGATTTTATTTATTACATATGATTATTGTTGAATTTTATTTAATGAGTATGTCTAGAAATAGTATTGACGAATTGCTTTCTGTTTCTGGAAGTTGATAGATTAGGGTTTGAAATTAGTTCATAGAATAAGTAAGCAAATAAAATTCAGATAACCATAGATGAAATGTAGTTTTGTTTTATGTCTGGAGAATGTACCATGAAACAAATGCAAAAGAAGTATGTTGGTAAGAAACTGAACCTGTAATTTACTATTAATTTATTTTTATTTCGGACTATTATTCTCATCTTTATTAGTTATTGTTTTTGATCTTTTATTGGTTTTGTTTATTCACAACGTTTCGGCCAACTATTCCTCTGGCCTTCGTCAGGTGGTAACCCTTATCCTGAGTGGCTTCCGGGCCTTGATAAGTGGTGATCACGGTGTAAAAAAAAAACTGCGACGGATAGGAACTTCGAATCTCCTAACTGCATTCTCAGCCATCACTGCCATCCGTAGTTGTTGTCGTCTCACCACAACAACTACGGATGGCAGTGATGACTGAGAATGCAGTTAGGAGATTCGAAGTTCCTATCCGTCGCGGTTACCACCTGACGAAGGCCAGAGGAATAGTTGGCCGAAACGTTGTGAATAAACAAAACCAATAAAAGATCAAAAACAACAACTAATAACGATGAGAATAATAGTCCGAAATAAAAATAAATTAATATATATAATGCTCATCTCAAAAAATGAATTCCAATTAAAGAATAATATATATATATATATATATATATATATATATATATATATATATATATATATATATATATATATATATATATACTGTAATTTACTTTTGTGAATTTTAATAAATCTTTTGGTTGAGTACAAAAACAGAATTGGTACAGTGAGTTATATGTAAATCAGATGAAAATTATGCTAATGATGAGTGACAGTAATGTTGCTCTTAAACATAAGCTGCTGAGTTCATTGGAAGAGTAAATATTTGTAGACGATTTCATTGATTTCATTGAAAGAAGATGTGGGGAGTTATTATTGCTTTAGTAGATGTAGACCAGTTGATATATCAGGGACAGTGGGCAGAATGACAAGGATAAGTTTAAGAAAAAATAGGATGAGTAAAAACCTGGGCAGAGATAGGTCAGTTTGGAAATGTATTTCTAAAAATAGTTTAACACATGCATGTAAAACGGAAGTACAAACCGATCATGATGACGATCATGATGATGATAATTTTTCGCGCAAATACATCTAGGCTTCTATAAATTTGGATTTTTGTGTATTGATATTCATATTAAAACCTCTTTTTCGTGTATTGATATTCATATTAAAACCCCTTTTTCTATTTATTTAAAAAGAAAATACAACTTTATTTACACGGGTCGTGGAATTGCAAAAGATCTAACTAATTTGCATATTCTTTTAAACATTCATTTCAATTAATTCCCTATTATTTTCTTTTCGGTTTTCTTATAGGATGATCATCTTTAATTAACTATTACGTGTAATTATATTCATGCAAATATTCTACATGATTTATACCTCCATAATATTTGCTTTAAATGGTTATAGCTAACAAAAACCTCTTTCGATATATATTTATATATGCGTATGCGTATATATATTTCTTTTAAAAAGTTTGCCTACTAAACTCCTCTGTCAGTTTTTGGCCTACGAATATAAAACTTCATATATAGATTATTCGAACCCATGCGAAACTTTATATTTGGGTTTTAGCGTGGGAGAATCGGTGCAAAAATTTGAAAAGTAAAAAATGGAATTTGCCAGGTGAAGATCGAACGACAGCATTACGAATATGCATGCGTAACGTAATAGTTATTAGCTCATGTTTTAATTTTTAACCTTGCAGCAAACATCTCTTCATATCTCAGGCATTAACGTGAAAGGAAAAAGTAAATTCTAAGCTAAACATTTCGATTTTCGGTGGTGTCGCACGAGTTATTTCTTTTTAAATTTTTTAATCATTACTATATATTAGATCCAATATAATATAATAAATACGAAATCTGCATTAATTAAAATGTCATATTTAAGCGTATTTTACGACCGGGCAATGTCGGGAGGCCTGCTAGTATTGTAATATATTGAAAACTTCTGTTTTATTCATATTTTTATTAAATATGCCAACCCGTTTTTCCAGGCATGTTTTGCGGATTCCGACTCTACGGTGGGGGGGAGTAAATACTCATTCATCAACCGATCTCTACAGTGAGAAACTGGGTCATTACCACATTCCCAATCAAGCTAAATTTAATCAATTAAACACGGACGCTTAATTTAATTTCCTTCAGAGCATATAATCCAGCAAAGATAAATGTGCATTTTTATTGTTTTCTGAAAACGAGTCTGGCTGCATTTGTTATATAATGGTGTTATTATTAGACCACTTGTGCGCGTATGTTACGTGAGTTCTTATTTAGTGTTCTTGTTTGTATTAGAACGTCTTAGAAGAGATTAGAGTCTTAAGAGTGATGAGAGTCTTAGGAGAGTTCATGTTGTAAGTGTTCATATTGTAAGACATTAACACATTAGTGAAATATATATAAATAGAGAGAGAGTTTATAATTGAGAGAGATTGCATATAAATACATTTTGAGAAGGTGTTTTCATATCTAGATAGACAGACCGATAGGTTAGCATTTATGCCGATGGATTGACAGGTTGGCATTTATGCTTTGACAGTTCGTATGAACGGGAGTATTTGTATAACATAAATAGACGCATATACTTTCTAACATATATTTTTTAGATGATGAATTTCAAATAGTTTGTACACATAAATAGACAATACCTTTTTCATGTAATGATGGACACAGGAGACGGCAGTTATAAAAACATGATGAGTATTTATTCTTCCACTGACCGATTGGTGGCTTTGCGTTCAGGAATTCAAAGGTTCACATTCTAATGTTTCAAAAGTTACCGTCTCGCTTCTAGACGATTGAAACCCATGTCTGGACCCAGACTATCGTCTGACTCTGACTCTCTGCCTCCTGAGTTCCCACTAAAAAACTAACTAACTCTCACTTCCTATATTGAGAATTCCATGCATGTCCGGCCAACGTGACCACAATTCACGTGCCATCAACATGCGCGACCTGCATTTTCCGAACATTCTGATTTCCCATTTTTTCTTCGTTGTTTTCACAAAGGAATTCAACCTACATATCTAATTCATTTAACCCATATTTTATTATCCACATTCTTTCTAACAATGATAGTTTATTTATTATTTATTTCATCAGAATCAACAATTTACTGGACATTCCATTTAAACCTATTGTTCTTTAAAACTTATATCCAGGGTTCGATTCCTGTTTTCTCTAATTTTATTTTCATTTTAACTAAATCTCTCTATTTTTATACTTACATGAAAAAGGGGCAGCCCGTATCATGTAACAGATTTACAATTTTGAAAACTATTAAGGAAGCGGTGCATAGCTACAAGAGAAAATTATTATTCGTTCTAGAGCCAGTGCTCAAAACAACGAGATATTATAAGAAGGCTGACTGGGAAGCCATCAGAGATCTTATCAGAGACGCCCCATGGGGAAATATTTTTTCTCTTCCTGCTGAACGGTGTGCAACCGAGACCACTGAATGGTTCAAAACTGCAATCGAAGCGCATGTTCCCATGCGGAAATTCTATAGCAAGCCCCACTCTCCCCAATGGTTTACTTCGACTTGCGCAACTGCCATTGCCCAAAGGCAGCATGCATTCCGCAGGTTTAACCGACATAAGTCCAGTTCAAACAGACAGAAGTACATAGAAGCTAGAAGTAACGTTAAGAAAGAAATAGCGACAGCTAAGAGGGAATTTACTGAAACCACTAAAAAACGCATCGAAGCACAAAAACTAGGAACTCGTGACTTCTGGAAAATCTACAACAGTGTAGTAAATAATGGCCAATCAACAATTCCCCCAATAACCAACAATCACGAGGTTGTTTGCTCAGCAACCGAGAAGGCTAACATGCTTGCCAGTCGGTTTGCCTCAAACTCCACACTGGACCCTCTAAACCACCCCTACCTCAATTTCCTATGCGGACAGACGCCACGCTTGACGACCTAATAATCACCCCTGCTCAGGTGCATGCTATCATAAAAAACCTTGACACTTCAAAAGCATGTGGACCCGACCTCATCCCAGCTGTGCTATTAAAAAAGTGCTCAGCCGAAGTAGCTTCAGTTCTCTCCAAACTCTACAACAAATGCCTTAATGAATCTTGCTTTCCGGGCTGTTGGAAAACTGCTTCTATGGTACCAGTATTCAAGAATTCTGGCGAAAGAACTGACCCATTAAATTATCGCCACATTAGCCTCCTCCCACTTTTTGCCAAATTATTTGAGACCTTAATTAACCATACTCTAGTCCAGCACCTTACAGATGCTAAACTTCTGACTGACCAACAATATGGATTTAGACCAGCCCGTTCCACGGCAGACATCCTCACTGTAATCTCTGAACGCATATACCATTCACTGGACAAAGCGGGAGAGGGCAGAGCGGTAGCTCTAGATATATCCAAGGCTTTTGACAGAGTATGGCATGAGGGTCTCCTCAGAAAGATTAGATCATACGGTATCACTGGTAGAATACTTAACATAATTAAATCCTTCTTAGATAAGAGAAAAATCCAGGTTGTCCTCGAAGGTCGTACATCTAAACAATATGATGTAAATGCGGGAGTGCTCCAGGGATCTATCCTTGGACCTCTGCTGTTCCTGATATTCATAAATGACCTCCCCGACAAAATTGCCTCTGAGATGGGTATATATGCTGATGACACCACACTCTATAGCAGGCACGACAGGAAAACAAATGAACATATATCTAAAGTAATGGCAGAAACACTAGAGGATGACCTCCAATCAGTAGTGGAATGGGGACAAAAATGGATGGTCACGTTCAATGCCGCCAAGACAAAACTGGTTTCATTCAATAATTACAAGAAACCTTCTCTACCATCTATAGCAATGGCCAACGGCTCTTTATCTGAGAGTACGTCTCTCAAGCTCCTTGGCCTAACGTTCACAGGAAACATGAGCTGGAACAATTACATCGAGAGCATTGCCAGGGCCGCTGCGAGGAAGGTGGGCTCTCTGTACCGTGCTAGAAAACTTCTAACACCCGAAAGTATCCTGTACCTCTACAAGGCCACTATTCGCCCATGTATGGAGTATTGCTGTCATATTTGGGCTGGTGCATCGGCTACAAGTCTCTCGCTCCTTGACAGGGTTCAAAAGAGAGTCGCAAATCTGATAGGCCCTAAACTGGCATCTAAGCTTCAGCCTCTGTCCCATCGTCGAAACGTTGCATCCCTCTGCCTGTTCTACAAGTAATATAATGGTGAATGCTCTGATGAACTGCAAGCACTTGTGCCCCCACGACGTAAACACCCTAGAGAGACCCGACAAGCTGCAAAATCCCACCCCCACACTGTAGAGATCACTAGATGTAAAAGATCTTTCTACTCCGGTAGTTTCTTCCCCAGAACTGCTAGACTTTGGAATTCCATTCCAGGTCACTGCTTCCCTAACTGTACTGACATGCATAAGTTCAAGTGCAACGTGAACCAACATCTCGCTGCCCAAATCTCTACATAGTACCCCAGTAGACGTTTCCCCTGATAGTAGCCCCCTACACCAAAGTGGCAATGTGCCTTGTTTGGGGTGAAAATGTAATCAAAAAAAAAATAAAAATAGCCGTACGTAGGTGATTAGCATTACGCAAATAAAGATAAGTATTAGAACCGCATTCCTACATCTCCAAAACTGTAAAAGTAACATTCGCTTATGGTACCATAACGGGTGACCGTGGCTTGACAATCGGACTAAAAGATGGAGAACCGATATTTTTACTGAAAGGGTCGCTTATCACATGGAAAGATAAAAATTAGTTCGCATGGTATCGATTATTCACGATATCTCTATGATATCCGCTGGAAAACAAAAGATGAATTTTGAAGATGACGTAACGAAAACCCCGTGGGTGTGAGACGAAAACAAATAGATGAAATAAATCGATAGAGATCGTTAGTATTTGTCGAATTACAAAAAAAAAATGAAATGGTAAAACATATGATAGGATCAAATGTGTAATTAAAAAAATAAAAACACAAATCCAACCGAAACATTTAAAAGAATAGTGAAACATGTGATATTTGTTAATTTGATGTTATTGCCTGTAGGTGACTTTTTTGCATGAAGGTTGGCTGGTTTATTTTTGTTTTACGGCATATCAACCCTTTTTAGGTTATTTAATGCCGAATCTAGTGATTTTAAACAAAAATCTTTTAATAGAATATTTTTTCAAGTCGGTTTCTATTTAACCCATAGTTGAGATCCTAACAGGTACTACCACTCCGGGTCAGAGTGGACCTGGGAGCAATGGCAATTAAAGGGTGACACCACACTCCTCAAAGCCCACAAGATGGGGCCTCACTATCGGATATAGTTTAAGGTCATATCCAAGACCTTTTGTATCAAGGCCACTCGAGGATATGAGTCAATGAGTGTAAGGTGGTCAGTCAGGCAACAGTGTACTGATCGGTAGTGGTTGGAATTGGGTAAATTTAGATTATGTAAGAGGGTGGCTCAATAAGAATTTGTCTACATTGGACTTGATTTAGACACAGATGGGGAGTCGATGAAATTGTTGATACTGGTTATAACTTCTATACAGTTTATCATGCGAAAATATATTATTAACCGTTAAAACTAATTTACAGTGATTCCAGTGTATTTTTATTGTATGAATGGAATCGAATAACGTTTATTTAAGTTGCATATTGAATTGAAGACTAATGATATGAAAAAACTTATGCATAAAGTGTTTAGTCAACATAAATGTGTTTAATTATTTAAAATTCTTTTAACTGCAGGTTTGGTTTTACTGTCTAAAATATAATACAGTGGCCCCCTTTACATACGAGCACCTATAGTTAGTAGAAATTTGGGATACGAGATTTTTTTTCAGAGCAAAATCTTGCCCTACATACGAGCGAAAATCTAAGTTACGAATTACCAGGTGTTTCTGCTAAGTGGTTGAGTGTGTCGTGTTTCACTGTGTCTTTTTAACGGTGCCATTTAGTTTTAGGAACATGTCTCAAATTCTCGTCTAGTTTTATATTTTTATCTTTGTTATTGTTCATTCTTTTATTTTTACATCCTATTAGTAAAAAAAAATGCCTCTAACTTAATATAAACTGTTTTCTGTGAGTTTTAATCACGTTTAATTTATTCCTATATCTCGCTAACGTGATCTCGTGAACAGCCTATGTTTAGCGATTTACGACCTCAGTCACTAAGTACCTTCTCTCCGAGTATAACTTCTTTCTGCTTGTTCTGTCCGCTATAACTAGGTATGTATATTTTATTTCTCCATTCTGTTAAGTTAATTTTATTTCTTTGCCTTCGCCTTCTTTACCGAAGAAATTATTCTCCCATTTGTGAGGAGCTAGGTGTACAATTTTTTTGTAATTTTAATTTCCCCTATTAAGCCAAACGATCGTTGCAGGATTTCTCGTGCCTTCTTCATTTACCCGCTTTTCTTTCTGTCTTACTATCTTGTATTTCTCTCATGATAGTCAGCCACATGTTTTATTTATTTTAATTGCACAATTTCCCTCCATACAATCATTCTGATTCCGCGCTCATCAAATTGCATCTCCTTTTTATGACTTTTTTGTGACCCTACTCATGGGTTTAAAAAAAAGGAAAGGTGTTCTCTGGGGAAAAAGAGGATAATGCCGATCAAAATAATAGACAAACATGGGCGTGGTGTTCATGTGAGTGATCTCGTGAAACAGTACGATCGGCTAGCATTGATGATCTGTACGATACTGAAACCATAAAAGTTATAAAACCGACTACGAGGTGTTACTATTACTTCCAAATTGTGGACAAAAAGCTGACGGGAGATACTATCACGGAGAGCATCATCTCCGAGAAGGCGCACAAAGATCTATAACGAGGCAGCGTCAACAGAGGGAGAGACATCATCATATACACATTGAGTGGATTTTAAGGCCAGCTATGGCTGATTTAATAAATTCAAGAAGAGTTTGTGCAGCGCTTCGCTCTACTAATTTCGGAAGAAGGTTATGTCCCACAGCAAGCGTTTTACTGAGACGAGACGGGCTTTTATAGGAAAAAAATGCCACGCAGGACACTCATTACCGCTGAGGAGAAAAACTGCCGGGCCACAATCCATTAAAGATCGTCTAACCTTAGCACTGTGTTCTACTTCTAGCGTTGACTGCAAAGTAAAGCCGTTGTTGGTGTATCATGCAGAGAACCTACGTGCATTTATAATTTATAAAGTCTTAAAAGAGAGACTACAGGTGACGTGGAGGGCCAATGCAAAAGCGTGGGTGATCCTGTAGTTCTTAACTGAATGGGTGAATTTAGTGCTTGGCCCTTCAGTGAAGCAATAGCTCCAGGAAAATACCTTTACCTTGAACTATTTGGTTGTTTTGACAATGCTCGCGCGCACTCCCATGGCCTAGAAGACGACATAATGGAAGATTTCAAGTTCATCTGGGTGCTCTTCCTCTTCCCAATACCACTCCAATTCTCCAGTCCATAATCTAGCAGTTGATCTCAAACTGTAAAATACTGTACACTAAGCATTTGTTCCAGGGATGCTTTGAAATTACCGACATTCAAATAACCATTCGTGAGTTTTGGAAGAAACATTTCAACATTTATATAGCTCTGAAATTCATTGATGCTGCATGGCAGAACGTTGCGAAACGCACATTGAATTCTGCCTGGAAGAAATTGTGGCCTGATTGCAGCGCTGAAAGAGACTTTGAAGGGTTCGATCCTCAACTTCAGTTTGACGTGGTGTTAGACGAGATTTTTTCCAGCGGAAATTCTAAGGAGGATATTAACGCGCTTGTTCAGGAGTACGAGGAGGAACTGACAACAAAGGAGTTGAAGGAACCACAGGTAAAGCAACAGACGGAGGTGTTGCATAAGATCAGCAATAAGGAGAAAGATGAGCCGGAGAAGGTGACATCCTCAAAAGAGATTAGAGTTGGCAAAGTGTGAGTAAATTGAAAAGAACAACCCAGAAAAAGTGGCTACTTGTCGTACTATTTTTAATGACACTTGCCTTACGCGTTTCCGTAACATTTTGACAAACATCCTTGGATAGGTTTTGTTTAAAAGACCTGTAGAACATGAAAGTGTGGCGAGTTCAACTAAAAGGGTAAAAGAAAATGAAAAAAACGTAAAAACTGATAATGCTAAAAAAATAAAAACAAAAACAGAAAAGAATAAAAATTAGTACAGGCAAATAATTTAGTCTACGTTCATTTAAAGTTAACTTTAATTTTAAATGTAAGTACGGACACATCGTAAACAGTCTCTCGTGCTTCCTCACTCTCTCTCCCTCACTCCTCCATTCACATCCGTTAGCTGATGCTGTTCTCGTCCATTGTAAGTGCTCATAATAAATTCGCATTTTATTTCCTTAATGTCATCTTATTTATCTTATTACTGTTTTTTATGTTTATTTAATATTTTAATGCGTTTTTAGTTAATTAGGGTTAATTTGGATGATTTTGAGAGCCAGGAACGGATCAATTGGTTCTCAGATAATTTTTTATGGGAAAATTCGTTCGAGATACGAGAAAACCGGGATACGAGCTCCATCTATTGATTCTTGTAAGTAGAGGGGCCATTCTACATAAAAAAATGTAGCGATTAAAACATTTTAATTAGAAACATGTTAATTTTTTTTTTACACAGTGATCACCACTTATCAAGGCCCGGAAGCCACTCAGGGATAAGGGTTATTGCAAGTACATTACGTTAGTGTGGATATTTGATGAAGTGTTTACTTAAGGTGGCGGTTCATTAGGAATTTGTTAACGTTTGACTTGAAGACATCCAAGTTGTAGTCCGGTGGGAAGCAGGCAGACGGAACAGAGTTCCACAGGCATGCAGTTCTAAGAAAGAAGCTTTGTTCATGGAATCCGCGTTTTGATTTAGGCACAGATATAGAGTGGGGGAAATTTTTGACAGTGGATTCAGCTAGACGGGTGTTTTTCGTGAAAGATTGGCATGGGGGGATCAGAGATTGGAGTTCAGACGAGCACCTTCCATGGAAATAACGATAAAACAAGGATATGCTCGCAACGTCTCTTCTGTGGGAAAGAGGTTGCAGGGTAGAGAAAAGGGCATCCCCCACTAAACCACGAAGTCTATTTTGTACTCTGTCAAGGCAGGATAGGCTGTTTTTAGCAGCTCCTGCCCAGATATGGCAACAGTATTCCATCCTTGGACGTACTTGGCTTTTATATAGATAGAGATTTAGGAATAAAATATAAAGTAAAATACGAATCAAATTATTTTTTTCGAAACCTCCGTGTGTTTTACTTGGTATATTTCTGGACTAGCTATACAAACATTTGTATAAATAATCTCAATTTCAAAATTTTACCTGGAGTAAAATATAAAAAAAAAATTCAATTGAACCAAATTATTTATTTCAAGTATAAAATCACAATAAAGCATCGAAATCAATACAATTATTATCAAAAGTTATAATTATGATAGCCAGTGGCCGAGAGATATCTGTTTTGAAACAATGTGATGCCTTCTACTTGGAGTTGTATCCATCTTTTCTTCTCTATCAGAAAATGAATCCGTCATCCATCAATGATGTTAAATTTTCAATATAATGGATTTTGCTGCCTTCAAGATGTTTTTCCATCAGTTATCTTTTGATGTTTAAAACCTGTCTTTTTAAGACTCAATGCAATTTAAATGAGGAGAGTATACAGGCCACTCCATAACGCGATATTTTCTTATCCTTTCGGTGTTAACCACTCAGCAGTGATTGCAGATGCATGGCTAGGTGCTTTATCAATTTCTTACTTTAAGAAGCAGGTTTCTTCTTTAGCCAACTTATGAAATTTTCTTCTAAAAAATTCGCAATACTTAACTGAGTTCATTTTAACTCCTTTGGAAACTCGGTCCAATGACCTCATTTTTCTCGATCCCTGCCCAAATCATCACTCCACCTCCTCCTTACAGTCGTCTAAACCGCAATAGAGCAACGAATCCTTCTGCAACCCAAGTATTTGTCCAACCATCAGAACCATCAAAGTTGGCTCTCATTTCATCCGTCCAAATTACCAAATTGAAATCCAATTTCATATATTTTTTACACCAAGCAAGTCGTTGAGTTTTGTGTTGTTGATTCATTTATGGTCTTTTTGTGTTTTTTTTTAACTTTGCCAAGTGTTTTCGGGAAGTCTTGAGGGTATCACCAAGTTCAAATGCAGAAAAGACGCTGGAACTCGAGCTAAGAGGTTGCTTGGCCATTTCTCTTTTTGCAGCAGATTTGTCAGTTTTCTTCTCCGAGCCTCATTACGTTTCCTTGTTTTTTTCTCTCCCTTAGATACAAAGGTATTGATAGTCCTGTGATCATGCAATAATAAACGAGACATTTCTAGGGTACAACACTCCTCATTCGAAAATTTCACGATACCTTTTCATTGCTCTTCAGATCCTTCTTTTTACGATTTTTAATGTAAACTGGTCTTAGAACGTATGGAATTGTTATAATTTGTAAATTTGCATAATAATTAGGTTTAGATATTTTCATTAAAGTCCGTTTTTATTTCAAATATGGCATATTTCTGGCCTTTTATGGCATTTTCGCGAGAAGATATTGAATAGAGATTTCTCGAATGCCGCTGGATCCCAATCGGAACATTTTGGTACGTAAAAAATTAAAAAACCGATTTGCATAATAATTTGGTTCGCACTGTAAAATATTAATTAGGGAATTGTAAAAGAAATTCAATTTAAATTATTTGAAATATCCGTGCTACTGTTTTGATATTGACCATTATTCTAACAACGTTTCGGACAATGTGACCTCTGACCTTCTCCAGGTGTACGGAACTGGAGAATATATCAGTCGAATTCGGGAATGTGTACACGGTTTCGAACAGGACTCTTTATTTAATCGAAGGAGTAGAATGTTCTTGTCCCGTCTGCCATGAAAGGTTAAACATCTTAAGTAATTCGCAATTGCATTCTTAGTACCAGCCACATTGAGAATTAAACCTTAATACTCCAAAATTGTCACCTACAAGTTAATTTACTTACTGCTTTATCCGTTACGTCACGGGTTATTGTGGATAAATTTAGTATGGATTTTTGAAGTCTTCAACCTATTCTTGCTTATTTTACAGTTTTACACACACATATAATATATATAGTCATCCACATACAGTACTGTTTCGCTGTTTCACAGCTCATCAGTGCGGCTAGACAGGCAACTGCCTCAAGCCAGGATCGAAACCCGACCGCCCAAATGACAGTCAAGGCTCATCACCATTGCGCTATACGGCTGATGCTGAATGGGTAAGGAATTAACGATCTCGTATATATATATATATATATATATATATATATATATATATATATATATATATATATATATATATATATATATATATATATATATATATATATACGATATCGAAGAGACATAATAAGAGAACAATATCAAAATATATATTAATGCATATAGATTTAATCGTTGATAAAATAGGGAGATTACATAAATTAGGGATGTAGGGTAAATATGGTCTTTACACCTGGGTATTTCGAAGCCCAACTTTTCATCAGAAGAGGAGAGAAGGTGCTAGCTAACAGTAGAGATGCGACGTCTAGCGATAACTTTATTTTCTTTTCCTTTATTTTCATCTTCTATTTAAGCTCCACTTCAATTGTTGAGCTTTGCATTATCCCGATAAATTTTCTTTTTAAAGAATTTCTCTAATTCTTTTTGGCTCACCCCATATATATATATATATATATATATATATATATATATATATATATATATATATATATATATATATATACTTCCGTTTAGTCTCGAAAGACAAAGGATACCTCTGTAGAGGCAGTTGTGCAATTAATCGTGAGGTAAGGGTTCTGCAATCTCCGGCAGGACGACTGGGAACAATGCCGAGATAAGCGAAAGCAAATACAGCACCTGGAAGTCCCAAATTGTCACCCAGTCAGTACTGACCAGGCTTGACGTTGCTTAACCGGTGATTCAGGGGGGGCGGTATGGCAATGTGATTATCCCGTTTGTGTTTGTTAACTCTATAATATATACATATATTATTTAGTTTGTTATACTCTATATATATATATACATTATATTATATATATATATACATTATATATTATATATATATATATATATATATTATAGAGTTTGTTCTTTAGCAGAAAGCATATATTTGAAAATACTTTAGTTTAGATTATAGTATATGATACGAAGAACGCATTATTTACATATTATGCCCATTAATTAAAATTTATTTTTGTAATTTGTATTTATTACAAATAACTACTTAGTTTTATCAGATTGTCTAACAACCATGGTGAATTATTGATTAATGGCTGTTGGCATGAAATAACTTTGCATTAAACTCGTTCATTATTGATAAGATTTTTGTTTTGTTTTGATTTGTTTTCTTTCGCCAGACGAATAAGTAATCAGCAGATTTTTCGAATATGTCATCCATATTTAACGACACGGAGAAATTTATTAAAATGGGCCCTGTCGCAACTCGTGATCTACAATCTCTTTGGAAACCAAATTCCAAAAGAAATTAGTCAAGTGTGTTAAGAGTGGTGTACTTCCATCGAGCATAGCTAATGAAATAAGATCCTCAGGATCGATCCGTCCTATATCATATGGTTTACCGAAAACTGACAAAGTAGGTATTTCCCTAAGGCCCATTTATCTATGGTAGGCTCATCACATATAAAGTTGCAAAATTGATCTTAAATATTTTGCAACCGGTATTAAAATATTACAGTAAATTCTGTTTGGAAAATTCATTTTATTTTGCAGACTTTATTCAAAGATCTAAGATTGTTAATAAATTTATGTGTTCTTACGACATTATCAACCTGTTTACTTGCGTCCCGATTTCAGAGACTATAGATAGCTGTACAGATCTTTTATATGTTAGTCAGATATCGCCTCCTCCCATTTCTGAAAGTATATTCGTTGAACTGATGAAATTTGCCACTACATCTGTTGAATTCCGTTTCAACGATGTAATGTATCGGCAAATAGATGTGTCGATGGGCTCAGTTTGATCTATTTTCGCTATGTGGACGACACATTTTGCCTCTTTGATAACCAAACAGAAGCAAATAATTTTTTCTCCTTACTTAATAAGTTGCATCCCACGTTATAGTACACTTATGAAGGAGAGTCTAATTCGTCCATAGCTTTCCTTGATGTATTAGTAACAAAAACACCACTCAGTTACCTTACATCAATATACCGTAAATCTACGTTCACGAGACTGTATACACGTTGGGATTCATTTTGCCCTCGAAAACGTAAGATAAATTTAATTTGGATCCTAAAACATCGTGCCCTTATGATCTGCTCAAAATCAAAATTGGATGAGGAATTAAAAATAATTGATGGGTACCCGTTGGATGTGATTAGAGCAGTTATAAAGAGAAAAATAGCAGAGTCCTCTGTAACTAAAATTCAAACGGTTAATAAATGGCCAGTATATCTGCGTTTACCTTGGCTGGGGGCAGTAAGTGAGAAATTTGCAAAGCAAATTAGTTCAACAGTGCAAAATTGTTATTTTGCTTCAAATGTACATGTTGTGTTGTCTATGAGAACGTTAATGCCATCCTCTCGAAAAGATGTTCTACCCCTCATCATAATAATAATGTAATTTACAATTTTGAATGTAGTTGCAGTGCCAACTATGTGGGTCGAACAACATTAAGATTGGATGGAAGAGTTCAACAACAGGTACCTACCAAAATCAGAAATGGGACATAACAAACAACAGACGTAATTGCCAATACATACGGGTCTTCAATTACTGACCATCTTATAAAAAACCCGTCTTGTGCAGCGAACTCTAGCACGAATTCTTTTATAATCTTGTGTTGTGCTCACTCACTATTTCATTTAAAGGTCTTGGAGACTGTTCACGTTCGGTTAAGAAGACCTTCCCTCTGTAATCAGAAGGAATGCCTCTCAGGTTTGAGCGTGATTATTCTCTAAGATCTTCGAGTAATATAACGTTGTATTTCAATCGCTTCCGCTATTTTTTTTCAATACATAACGTAACGCAACATTGTTTTTATCTGTACATAATTTCGATTCTCATTCGTGTCTTTCTTTTTCTTTTTTTCACTCAATTCCTCGATACAGCTTTAATAAAGCGAGGGCGAAACCGGTCAGCTGATTCCCCCATTTTCTTTTTCCCCTTTTTATTCTCTTCACCCGTTAACTTTATTTTAAACGTTGACTTTATTTTAACGTTCTAATCATGAATTTTCGTCTTCCTTTCATGATTGCATTATATAAATTTTGTACCCTTCAAAGAACCATGGAATATATATATATATATATATATATATATATATATATATATATATATATATATACCTCATATTCGACTCAATGAGGATCGGCGTCATGTAAAGATTAGAAGATTGGATTTGATCCTGTTTCTTCAGATATCGCCTCCTCCCATTTCTGAGCTGATGAAATTTGCCACTACATCAGTTGAATTCAGTTTCAACGATGTAATGTATCGGCAAATAGATGTGTCGATGGGCTCAGTGTTGAGCTCGATAATGGCGAATATTTTCGTGAGTTTCCATGAAGAGCAATTGCTCTCTGGACCATTGAATCCTTTGGTCTATTTTCGCTATGTGGACGACACATTTTGCCTCTTCAATAATCAAATAGAGGCAAATAATTTTTCTCCTTACCTAATAGGAAGCATCCCACGTTACAGTATACTTATGAAGGAGAGTTTAACTCGTCCATAGCTTTCCTTGATGCATTGGTAATAAAACACCACCCAGTTACCTTACATCAATATACCGTAAACCTACATTTACGGGACTGTATACACGTTGGGATTCATTTTGGCCTCGAAAACGTAAGATAAATTTAATTTGGACACTAACACATCGTGCCCTTATGATCTACTCAAAATCAAAATTGGATGAGGAATTGAAAATAATTACTGATATCCTCTCTAAAAATGGGTACCCTCTGGATGTGATTAGGTCAGTTATGTAATGGAAAATAGCAGAGTTATGGTACTATCGTTTCCCCGGGGGGTACTTGGTTGAGGAACGTCCTGGTAACGCAACCAGCTCCCCGGGGGAATAAACACGATATCCAACGATATCTAATGATAGGCACATGTGTGAAACATCAACAAAAAGGGGTTGATATGTCGTCGGCTGTAACTGGCTGGCATGGGTCGCTTCTTCATTGCGTCGTTACATGCATCTTCCCATCGTCGGCATTAATGGCATGCTGAAATCGAACGCTTGTACAAAAATAGCGAACAAATGCATTTTTATAAAAATAAATAATATATTTAAGATGTAACAATGAGAAGCATATTTTTATAAATACCAGTTGAAACCAGACGTATGCTATGTTGCATCCACCGACCCCAGAATGCAAGCGTCAACTGTTTAAAACAATGAAATTATATTTAATTCTCTCTTTCTTCATTGAAAGAGAGAAAAGGGGAGTGAAAGAGAGAAATAGAAAAAGAAAAAAAGAGAGGGGACATTCTTACATAACGTTTAAACATTGTTTTGTTTTTGTATCCATGAGTTCTTTCGAGTTTGACCTTTCAAATTCTAAGGTCTTATATCGTTTTGCCATGGTTCAATATTATTAACAAGCTGTCATTCTTGGCTTGAGTCATAGTAGAACATTTTCAAAATCACAAACACCTGCTTAACACATTGCACTTCACATGTACAGACCAAGTTAGGCGCAAGGTTTATTAATGTAGAAGCTCCAAGCTCCTTCAAAAGGGGCGACTCCATTGTGCCACAGAGTGGTCTGTAATTAAAATTCTAACGGTTAATAAATGCTCAGTATAACTGCGTTTACCTTGGCTTGGGACAGTAAGTTAGAAATTTGCAAAACAAATTAGCAAGCAGTGCAAAATTGTTATTTTGCTTCAAATGTACGTCTTGTGTTCTCTACGAGAACGTTAATGCTATCCTCTTGAAAAGATGTTCTACCCCCCATCATAATAATAATGTAATTTACAATTTTGAATGTAGTTGCAGTGCCAACTATATGGGTCGAACAACATTAAGATTGGATGGAAGAGTCCAACAACACGTAGCTACAAAAATCAGAAATGGGACATAACAAACAACAGACCTCATTGCCAATACATACGGGTCTTCAATTACTGGCCATCTTATAAAAAACCCCGTCTTGTGCAGCGAACTTTAGCACGAATTCTTTTTCAATCCTGAGTCGTACTCACTCATTATTTCATTTAAAGATCTTGGAGACTGTTCACGTTCGGTTGAGAAGGCCTTCCCTCTGTAAGCAGAAGGAATGCCTCTTGGGTTTGAGCGTGATTAGTCTCTCGGATCTTCGAGTAATATAACGTTGCTGTATTTCAATCCCTTTCCCCCATTTTTTCCATACATAACGTAATGCAACGTGACTTTATTTGTGCATATTTTTGATTCCCATTCGTGTTTTTTTCTCTCTAAAACAAATCCCACGATGCAGCTTCGATAAAGCGATGGCAAAATCGGACAGCTGACTCCCCCATTTATTTCTACTCTTCACTCCGTTAACTTTATTTTAATTTCAAACGTTAACTTTATTTTAATTTTAAACGTTAACTTTATTTTAATTTTAAACGTTAACTTTATTTTAAACGTTTTTAATCATGAATTATACAGTATTTTTTTTGTTGTTGTTATTCGCGGGGTTTACATTCTTTATCATCCACGAATATTGCATGCAGTTATGTATTTCACTAATGTATAATGATAATGTAAATATATTTTAATTTTGTACTGCAACAATATTTTAATAAAACAGAAACATAAATACAAGAAAAGAGTAACACTGTATAACATAGTTAACCATACTGGATCACTGTACTGTAAAGTCGTTTTCTATGCGTACAACATATGTATTAGAATTGAAAGAATGTTAAACAAATGTAAAGGCAAACTTAGATAAATGCAATACGAATGGTTCATGTAATGATAATACAGTCAAATTCAGTAATAATACGCAATTAAAAATATCTATAATATAAATCCCACCTGTCTGTTTAAATGTATGTATGTATGTATGTATGTATGTATGGGTATGCGGGTATACCTACTACCTCAGGGAGATGAATGCCTCTGCCTTGCATAGTTTCAGGTCACCGTTAGGCAAGGTGTAGTACCTGTTAGCCTCCTTCTTAAATTCTGGAGGGTTACTAAATTGTGAGAACTCGGAATATATATATACACATATGCATGTTTGCTTGCTTATGTGTATGTGTGTGTGTGTATGTCCAGCTGCCGGAGAGGTTAAAACTCCGTGATAATAAAACATGCACATTATGCCACTTCTCAGTCATCTCACTATTTAAGTTTGTCGCTGTGCAACCAGTGGTAGGGTGCGAGAGGGTACAATATGTGTAGCACAAGCATGTTGTGCCGCGATCGTTATGTGCAGATATCTTTCGAAGAAAAAAAAAGTAAAAGTCCTATGGCCATAGGTGAGTGGCGACGTGCACAGGCTTAGCGGAATGGAAGTGCATAGCTGCAAATCTGCACATAGGCGGTCAGTGATTTATCTAACATCGTCGACTAAATCGCTTACAGGGTGGAAGCAAGTTCGGTGGATGATCTGGCGGCTGAGTAGCCTTTTCTAGGGATACACTGCTCACCCATGAATTTGGGAAGGGTCTAGAAAAGGTGACCTAAAAATTGTCTACCCTTCTTTTTATCTGGTCGGCTTCCTGCGGTTGGCGGCTGCTCTATATTTGCAGGAGAAACAAGATAAAGTTGAAGAAAAATAATAAACAAGGAAAATCAAAATTTTACCAGGAGTGGAATAACCTAACTGTTGCTACGTTGAATGTGAGAACTTTGCTAGATGTCCTGGATAGTGAAAGACCTGAGCGTATGAGAGCTATTGTTGCAAGAGAGCTCGCTGGGTACAGCATAGACATTGTGGCATTGTCTGAAACACGATTGAGTGGTGAGGATCAATTGGTAGAAGTGGGCTCGGGATACACCTTTCTTTGGAAAGGAAAACAATCGGGGCTGAGACGCGAGGGTGGAATTGGCTTTGCAGTGCGTTCTGATTTGATGAAGAGGATTGAACAGCCAATCTGTGTAAGTGACAGAATTATGATGATGCGCTTCTCTCTTCCACACAGTAGGTATATGACGATTTTATCTGTGTATGCCCCATACCATGGGTCATGATGAAGACATCATCACGGTGTTTTACCGAGATCTCAGTCGTACCATTTCCTCTATTCCTTTATCTGAGAAGATTTTACTTGTGGGTGATCTAAATGCAAGGGTTGGCAAGGATCATCACACCTGGGACTCACACGGCCGGTAGTGTGTAGGTAAGGTCAACAGTAATGGTCTGTATCTTCTCTTTCATGCACTTAGTTTGACCTTGCAATCTGTAACACTTTCTTCAGCCACAAAGAGGTCCATCGGTTTACCTGGACCCGTCCTCGTTCAAAACAAGGTCCCTTGATTATATTATTTCCAGGAAGGCAGATTTGCGGGACGTCTGTAGTGTGCGTGGAGCTGAATGCGGTACAGATGACTTTTTGTTACACGGGAAGTTGAAAATCTGTATGAGGAAGTGTAGGTTGGGTGATGTTGGGATTCCAAGGCGGGTTGATGTGTCCAGGCTGGCTGATCCAAGTGTACGTGAAAAGCTTCGATCCGTAGTTAATTCTGCTGATTTTGATGGGTCATGGGCGCATTTTAAAAATACAGTCTATGAAATAAGTGTAGATGTTCTTGGATTCCGCAAATCTAAACATCAAGATTGGTTTGATGATAATGATTTTGAAATTACTCAACTCTTAAGTGCTAAAAATGAGTTGCACCATAAGATGTTGTCTGCCTCTGATGGAGGTCGAGAGTCCCTCCAACAGTTACTTAAAGCAAACAAGGGTATTCTCCAAAAGCGACTCCGCCAAATGAAGAATCAGTGGTGGGCTAAACTCACCAATCAAATCCAGATGGCCTCAAACGCATGTACCATTTTCTTACAAAGGCTTTTGGTCCTCAAACACTATCTACATCTCCTCTACTCTCAAGTGATGGAATTGCCCTTATAAAGGATCCAAACAAGATTCTCCTCCGTTGGGCCGAGCATTATTCTGATCTCTTTGACAACCCCTCTGATGTTGATGAGGACGTCATCAATGAATTTTTATCACAAAAGAAGCTTATCCATGAAATGTCTGTGTTCCAATCTGAGAATGAAATTAGAGATGCAATCAAGGAAGTGAACGGCTTCAGGGCTTGATGGTATTCCTGTGAAAGTCCTCTTACATGGGGGTGATAAACTTGTTCATGAAATTCTTCATCTTATCACTGATGTCTGGGGGGGGTCCCGTCCATCAGGATTGGGTTGATGCAATTCTTATATCACTGTACAAGGGAAAGGGTCCCAGGACCGACTGTGGAAGTTATCGTGGGATAAGTTTGTTGGAAGTAGTTGGCAAAGTATTTTCCAGAGTTCTACTCAATAGCTTGTTAAAATATATTTGTCCATCCGTCATTCCAGAAAGCCAAAGTGGCTTTCGTCCGGGAAGAGGAACCACGGACATGATCTTCTCTGCTCGGCAGTTGCAGGAGAAATGTACTGAACAGCGTGTTCAGCTTTATCAGGTTTTTGTTGATTTGACTAAGGCTTTTGATACGGTGAACAGAAGTGCCCTATGGATAATTCTGGGGAAGTTGGGATGCCCACCTCAATTTCTACGATTACTCAGGGAGCTCCACACTAATATGAAGGTTCGATTGAACTTCAACGGATGCCTGTCAGAACCCATCTCGGTTGACAATGGTGTGAAGCAGGGTGATATCCTAGCACCTACACTTTTTTCAATTTATTTTGCAACTATGTTATCGTATGCCTTTAGGGAATGTTCTCTATGTGTTTATTTGCGTTTCAGAACCACAGGTAGGGTCTTTGATCTTCGTCGTTTCCATGCTTTTACAAGGACCTTTCAGCACCTGGTTCATGAATTGCTTTATGCGGATGACACCGATCTCGTGGCCCATGGTGAGGGGGATATGCAGGGTATCATGGATCTGTTTTCGGGGGTCTGTGCATCTTTTGGGCTTACTATTAGTCTTAAGAAGACTAAGGTTATGTTCACACCTCTACCCGGATGTGGAACCAAATATTTTTGTCAACAACCAAAGACGTGCCGTGGTTGACACATTTGTATATTTGGGTAGTACTCTCGCCAGAGATGGAACCCTGGATGCTGAGTTCAACTATAGGATACAGCGTGCCACTAAGGCTTTTGGTGGCTTAGAGAAGCGAGTATGGTCTGACAGGGGTATAACTATTCATACAAAGATCAGTGTCTATCAATCTTGTATTTTACCATCCCTGCTTTACGCTTCTGAGGCCTGTACAACTTATGGTAGACACATAAAAGTCATGGAGAGAGTGCACCAAAAATTCCTGAGACACATTCTGGGCATCAGGTTGAGCACTTTTATACCTAATATGGATGTTCTCATGTGGGCTGACGTACCTTGTATCGAGAAGTTGATTATACGCAACCAGATGAGGTGGGCTGGACATCTGACAAGGATGATGACGATAGATTGCCAAAGCGCCTGTTCTATGGTGAAATTACACAAGGAAAGCGTCCACAACATAAACCAAGGAAACGCTTTAAGGATAACATCAAATATAATCTTAAAGCTCTTGGTATTGACGTGTCCAGTTGGGAAAGTGCTTTTAATTATCGTAAAAAGTGGCGCTCCTTGGTCTATCATGGCTGTGATAGTTTTGAGAAGAAAAAATATGAGCATGAAAAAATGAAGCGTGATATCCGGAAGAAGAATCTGTCAGATATATCAGTTCTGTAGGAGGATTTCATGCAGAACTACACTTGTGATTTATGCGGTAAAATGACTTGATCTGGAGCTGGCCTAGCTAGCGACAAGCGTTCACATGGAGATCAATCTTCCTTTGATGGGAAAACTTTGCAGGGCACAGATGTTTTGTTTGCTCTGTGGTCTGTAAATCGAGTGGAGGCTTGAAGCGTCATATGAGCGTCCACAGTAGAGCAGCACCAGTTGGCATCCCTCAATCTCAGTTTAAGTGCGACCTTTGCAACAGACTGTGTAAGAGCAGGAATGGTCTGAAGAGCCACCTTCGTTCGCACAGAAAATAGGAATTGATGCATTCTTGATCACATCTCCACATGTATATATGTGTGTGTGTATAGGTTTATATATGTGTATATATTTAAAAAAAAAAAAAAGATATTTCAAAAATACATGAAAATGATTGAGTAATCAACAATAAAACAAGGGAAAAATGGTCTTCTTCTGTCAAAAAGTGACAATACCCATCACCATGTATGTATGTATGTATGTATGTATGTATGTATGTATGCCTAAAAATTTCCATAGGAGCGACAGATTTTCACGAGATCGGTATTCATTTGAAGCGCGACCGTTCGGACGACAAATATCGAAAAATTGGCCCAAAATGTTAATTCCTTCACCCTCAACTGGTCAGTTTTCTACAGAGAGAGTCGGTTTTTTCGCTGACATTTTTTTTAAATCATTCAACCCTCGCGTCCACAACGTCGCATAAAAAGCGTTATTTCCACCGGCCGTGACGTCACAACAGCGCTGGGCACATCGATAAGAGTTTTTTTCTCTTCTTTTTCCTCTGGGGCGTTACGGGTTCGAGTCTGCTTACTACTCCTATTTTTTGTGCTCAACCACGCCTTCATTTCTTTTCCGCTTTTCCGTCGCGGGTTTGAGCTAGCCTGCCTACTATAACTTTTTATTTTTCTAAACACACACCTTCAAACACCCAATCATCCAGGCTAATTATTAATATAAATTAAAGTGCACTTTCAGAGAAAGCAGAAGTAATAGTAGTATTGCAGTAGTAGTAGCAGTAGTAGTAGCAGTAGTGGTAATAGTTTCCTGTTTACTACTAGACAACTCTTTCCTTCGAAAAAAACACATTTCGTCTATTTTGTTATATATATATATATATATATATATATATATATATATATATATATATATATATATATACAAGCAGTTCAGCCCAACATTTATCGAGCCCTATATACTGTTCATAACTTTATGTGCATATGTATATGTATATATTAAAAAGTTTGACTCATGTCTAGGTAATCTACATTTTAAATTCAAAATGTTTAGATCCAAAATTGGCGAAGTTTGGTAGAGTTTCTAAAGGTCCAATCATTGAACTTTCACTCCTTGACATTCAAATTTCTGGCCGAAAAGCAAATAAAAGAATTTTCCAAAATCTCAGTACTCCTTATGTCAAATCTCGAGTCTGTAGACTGAAAATTGACAGAGTAATTTGATAGAGATATGTACACACACAGACACACACAGACAATTCCACTTTATATATATATATACATACATACATATATATATATATATATAATAGTAAATTAACTGGTCCCCTTTATGTTGGGCTTGAAACCGACGGTACCAATGTTTTTTTTCTGAACTTCTGTACTATTAAATAAATAAATATTAAGCTCTTATATCGAAAAAGTTTTTCTTTGTAATCGAGCACTTTGTTGGAATTCTTTCTCCAAAAAACAGTAAACAAATATATATATATATATATATATATATATATATATTACTATAATATTGCTTAAAAGACTTAAAATTTATAATTATTGTAAGAGTGAAATAGCTACAGCCAAGAAAAGGCATATCGAAATAACCAGAAGTTGCAGAAGATAGGAACTTGTTATTTCTCGAAATTTTATAATAATTTGGTAAATAAAAGATAACCAGTAATTCATCCACTATACAACCAAGAGGCCGTTTGCACGGCAATCGAAAAGCCTGAACTGCTTGTACAACGATTTGCTTCCAACTCCACCTAAGGCCCCACAAGCAACTTCCTGCTTAATTTCCCTATGCGAACAAAAGCTACACTTAATGATCTGGTAATCGTCATTTCTTATGTCCGCGATATCTTAAAACCTTCAACACCTCCAAGGCGTTGTGAGCCTGATCTCATCTTTCTATATTAATTCAGAAGTGCTCAACTGAGCTAGCCCCCATACTTTCCAAACTCCACAACAAATACTTTGCGGAATCTTGCTTCATTGAAAGCTGGAAAGTTTCCTCTGTGGTAGCAGTGTACAAGAACTGACCTGCTCAAGTATCGCACTATCAGTCTCCTCTCTTTCTTGGCTAAAATCTGTGGGTCATTAATCACCACCTCGTAAAAGTTAATCTTCTCTCAGACCAACATAAATAAAATTTGTTTTGTTTCAGAACTTTTAACTGTTATCGAACTAAGGTAGGTGACGTTGAATAGTACTTGGTATATTCAAACCATTTGTACAAAGTTTGGCATTAAGGGTTCTTAGTGAAACTTTAATAGTACGGTATTACTGTACGAATCCTAAACTATAATTAGATCCTTCTTAAATGAGAGTAAAATCCAGGTTGTTTTTGATAGACGTACATCCAAACATCATAATATTAATGCTGGAGTGTCTCGTGGATTAATCCTTTGATCATTATTTTTCCTAACATTCAAAAACGACCCCCCTGATCAAATTGTGTCTGAGATGGATATATTTGCTGGTGATATAGCACATTATAATAAGCATTAGGGAAAACCAGAGGTATATCTAAGGCAATGGCAGTATCCTAATTAAACGACCCCCATTCCGTAGTGGAATGGAAAAGTAAATGTAAGTAACATTTAATGCTACTAAGCTTCTTTCCTTTAACAATTACAAAAACCCTTCTCAACCACCAAATGCCATGATTAATGGCATTCTACTTGAGAGCTCATTCTTACAAACTGCTAGCTTAACATTCACATGCAGCATGAATTGGAACAAATGCATTGAGGATATTGCTGAGGCTGCTACAAATTGGATGGGTTCCCTCTACCGTGCTAGAAAATTACTTATAACTGAGTATATCCTGTATTTCGACAAAGCCACCATACTCTCATGCATGGAATAGTGTCACATCGGGTCTGGTGTATCTGCCACTAGTCCCTTCCGCTTTGATAGAGTCTAAAAAGTATCCAATCCGTGCACTATTAACCAAGCTTTAACCCCTGTCCAATCGCCGCATCGTTGCATGCCTGTACTTGTTTTATAAATAATTTTAATTGAACGTGCTCTGATGAACACATTGCACTTGTATCCCCTCGACATACATAAGGCATACGATAAAACCGACAAACAGCAAATTCTCAGAGGTCTCTAGATGCCAAAAGTCTTCTTACCTCGGACTGATGGAGTATGAAATTCCTTCTTCATTACATACTTCCCTCACTGTATTGACATGTAGAAGTCTTAATATAATGTAGATCGACATCTCGCTCATCTCCTTACATAATCTTCTTTAAACATGGTCCTCTGCAAACATAATCTTCTATAAATATGGTCCCCTGCAAACATAATCTTCTATAAATATGGTCCTCTACAAACATAATCTTCTTTAAACATGGTCCTCTACAAACATAATCTTCTTTAAACATGGTCCTCTGCAAACATAATCTTCTTTAAACATGGTCCTCTGCAAACATAATCTTCTTTAAACATGGTCCTCTGCAAACATAATCTTCTTTAAACATGGTCCTCTGCAAACATAATCTTCTTTAAACATGGTCCCCTACAAACATAATCTTCTTTAAACATGGTCCCCTACAAACATAATCTTCTTTAAACATGGTCCTCTGCAAACATAATCTTCTATAAATATGGTCCCCTGCAAACATAATCTTCTATAAATATGGTCCTCTACAAACATAATCTTCTTTAAACATGGTCCTCTGCAAACATAATCTTCTTTAAACATGGTCCTCTGCAAACATAATCTTCTTTAAACATGGTCCTCTGCAAACATAATCTTCTTTAAACATGGTCCTCTGCAAACATAATCTTCTTTAAACATGGTCCCCTACAAACATAATCCTCTTTAAACATGGTCCCCTACAAACATAATCTTCTTTAAACATGGTCCCCTACAAACATAATCTTCTTTAAACATGGTCCCCTGCAAACATAATCTTCTTTAAACATGGTCCCCTGCAAACATAATCTTCTTTAAACATGGTCCTCTGCAAACATAATCTTCTTTAAACATGGTCCTCTGCAAACATAATCTTCTTTAAACATGGTCCTCTGCAAACATAATCTTCTTTAAACATGGTCCCCTACAAACATAATCTTCTATAAACATGGTCCCCTGCAAACATAATCTTCTATAAACATGGTCCCCTGCAAACATAATCTTCTTTAAACATGGTCCTCTGCAAACATAATCTTCTTTAAACATGGTCCTCTGCAAACATAATCTTCTTTAAACATGGTCCTCTGCAAACATAATCTTCTTTAAACATGGTCCCCTACAAACATAATCTTCTATAAACATGGTCCCCTGCAAACATAATCTTCTATAAACATGGTCCCCTGCAAACATAATCTTCTATAAATATGCTCCCCTACAAACATAATCTTCTTTAAACATGGTCCTCTGCAAACATAATCTTCTTTAAACATGGTCCCCTGCAAACATAATCTTCTATAAACATGGTCCCCTGCAAACATAATCTTCTATAAACATGGTCCCCTGCAAACATAATCTTCTATAAATATGCTCCCCTGCAAACATAATCTTCTATAAATATGCTCCCCTACAAACATAATCTTCTATAAACATGGTCCCCTACAAACATAATCTTCTATAAACATGGTCCCCTGCAAACATAATCTTCTATAAATATGCTCCCCTACAAACATAATCTTCTATAAACATGGTCCCCTACAAACATAATCTTCTTTAAACATGGTCCTCTGCAAACATAATCTTCTTTAAACATGGTCCCCTGCAAACATAATCTTCTATAAACATGGTCCCCTGCAAACATAATCTTCTATAAACATGGTCCCCTGCAAACATAATCTTCTATAAATATGCTCCCCTGCAAACATAATCTTCTATAAACATGGTCCCCTGCAAACATAATCTTCTATAAATATGCTCCCCTACAAACATAATCTTCTTTAAACATGGTCCTCTGCAAACATAATCTTCTTTAAACATGGTCCCCTGCAAACATAATCTTCTATAAACATGGTCCCCTGCAAACATAATCTTCTATAAATATGCTCCCCTACAAACATAATCTTCTTTAAACATGGTCCTCTGCAAACATAATCTTCTATAAACATGGTCCCCTGCAAACATAATCTTCTATAAACATGGTCCCCTGCAAACATAATCTTCTATAAATATGCTCCCCTACAAACATAATCTTCTATAAACATGGTCCCCTACAAACATAATCTTCTATAAACATGGTCCCCTGCAAACATAATCTTCTATAAATATGCTCCCCTACAAACATAATCTTCTATAAACATGGTCCCCTGCAAACATAATCTTCTATAAACATGGTCCTCTGCAAACATAATCTTCTATAAATATGCTCCCCTACAAACATAATCTTCTATAAACATGGTCCCCTACAAACATAATCTTCTATAAACATGGTCCCCTGCAAACATAATCTTCTATAAATATGCTCCCCTACAAACATAATCTTCTACAAACATGGTCCCCTGCAAATATAATCTTCTACAAACATGGTCCCCTGCAAACATAATCTTCTACAAACATGGTCCTCTGCAGACATAATCTTCTATAAATATGCTCCCCTACAAACATAATCTTCTATAAACGTGGTCCCCTGCAAACATGTCCAAAATCGTCGCCCTTAACGTCCGAGTGGTAAAATGACTTGTTGGTGGGTTGAAAAAGAGTAAAAAAAATACTTATATTTTTACATATTTATTGTACCTATTTACAATGCCTCCCCACGGGACAGAGTTAGACACCAGGGTCATTTTTTAACGTGGAGAAAAGGTACAAAAATTAAAATTGTCTCAGTCGTGAAGGATTTCTCCTCCTCCACTGAAAGAGAACAAGAAATGGAAGTGCCGCATCTGAAGAACAGATACTACACTTTCCGGCATCAAAATTTTAGGAACAAAAAATATACTCCAAGTGTTGAAACTGGTACACAGAATACAGTCCATAAAAATACTTATTTTTCGAAGAAACGGAAGACTAAACAGAGCATCAATATGTGTATATACTCTTGTATAAAAAGAACATATATATATAAAATTTTACAAGACAATATGGAATACGCATTTATTTATGCGTATATTAAATAACTAGGTACTTCTTTCATTGTAGCTTTGTATTTATATCCGAGAAAAGGCAATAGTTTGTGTGTATAAGTATGCACGCGTGTGTGATGTTTCCGCTGTGGAAATATACCTACGACGTTCGATTGATTAAATTGTTAGTTACGCATGTGCAGGAATTGTGATCAGTTTAATCGTCACGCGTGAATTGTTGGTTTGTAAGACACTCATCGTCTACTGTCGCCATGATTCTGGCCTGATCTGTTATCATGCCTCGTAATGCTGGCTTCCATTGTCATTGGCTGTTATGGAGAAGCAAACGTGTTAAGTATTCAGACCTTCTTCAATTGTCATTGGCAACAAAATTCTCCTATAAATCCAACGATAGGCACATGGCTATTTGTTTTCGGGCGAGGTAGATTTGATCGTCCAAAACATTTACAAACATAAACACACGCGCCATATAGCAACGTCGCATATGTGCGCATTATATGCCAGAAAAAAATGTCCACTTAAAAATTAGGGTAAAGAAATTAAGTTGACCTGTCAAAGGAATTGTTATGAGAAAACAGGAAGTCGAGAAAAGACACATGATAAAACATTGTTGTTTGGAAGTGGAAGGGGACAGATGTACTTCGGTGGGCTTCCCTCTCTCTATGGGGGAATGGATGAGTAGAATAGGGATATTGGAATTATGAGATTTATCAAATGAATTAAATATAAAACTAATGGCTACTGTTTTTATATATCGGGAACCTACGCCGGTAAGTAAAGATTATGCTAACTAGTATGAATTTTAGCAAGGGTCACATTAAGTTCACGTCAGGATAACCTGGCAGCAAACTGAAATAGACCCAGCGTAGCTAGCGTGAGTGTCAAGCGTAACCTCTCTTGACAGAACGCGCTACAAATGCAAGTGCTGAATGGTGTTACATAGAAATGATGTTAAATAGACATGGTGTTACATAGAAATGATGTTAAATAGACATGGTGTTACATAGAAATGATGTTAAATAGACATGGTGTTACATAGAAATGATGTTAAATAGACATGGTGTTACATAGAAATGATGTTAAATAGACATGGTGTTACATAGAAATGGTGTTAAATAGACATGGTGTTACATAGAAATGGTGTTAAATAGACATGGTGTTACATAGAAATGATGTTAAATAGACATGGTGTTACATAGAAATGATGTTAAATAGACATGGTGTTACATAGAAATGATGTTAAATAGACATGGTGTTACATAGAAATGATGTTAAATAGACATGGTGTTACATAGAAATGATGTTAAATAGACATGGTGTTACATAGAAATGATGTTAAATAGACATGGTGTTACATAGAAATGATGTTAAATAGACATGGTGTTACATAGAAATGATGTTAAATAGACATGGTGTTACATAGAAATGATGTTAAATAGACATGGTGTTACATAGAAATGATGTTAAATAGACATGGTGTTACATAGAAATGATGTTAAATAGACATGGTGTTACATAGAAATGGTGTTAAATAGACATGGTGTTACATAGAAATGGTGTTAAATAGACATGGTGTTACATAGAAATGGTGTTAAATAGACATGGTGTTACATAGAAATGATGTTAAATAGACATGGTGTTACATAGAAATGATGTTAAATAGACATGGTGTTACATAGAAATGATGTTAAATAGACATGGTGTTACATAGAAATGATGTTAAATAGACATGGTGTTACATAGAAATGATGTTAAATAGACATGGTGTTACATAGAAATGATGTTAAATAGACATGGTGTTACATAGAAATGATGTTAAATAGACATGGTGTTACATAGAAATGATGTTAAATAGACATGGTGTTACATAGAAATGATGTTAAATAGACATGGTGTTACATAGAAATGATGTTAAATAGACATGGTGTTACATAGAAATGATGTTAAATAGACATGGTGTTACATAGAAATGATGTTAAATAGACATGGTGTTACATAGAAATGATGTTAAATAGACATGGTGTTACATAGAAATGATGTTAAATAGACATGGTGTTACATAGAAATGATGTTAAATAGACATGGTGTTACATAGAAATGATGTTAAATAGACATGGTGTTACATAGAAATGATGTTAAATAGACATGGTGTTACATAGAAATGATGTTAAATAGACATGGTGTTACATAGAAATGATGTTAAATAGACATGGTGTTACATAGAAATGATGTTAAATAGACATGGTGTTACATAGAAATGATGTTAAATAGACATGGTGTTACATAGAAATGATGTTAAATAGACATGGTGTTACATAGAAATGATGTTAAATAGACATGGTGTTACATAGAAATGATGTTAAATAGACATGGTGTTACATAGAAATGATGTTAAATAGACATGGTGTTACATAGAAATGATGTTAAATAGACATGGTGTTACATAGAAATGATGTTAAATAGACATGGTGTTACATAGAAATGATGTTAAATAGACATGGTGTTACATAGAAATGATGTTAAATAGACATGGTGTTACATAGAAATGATGTTAAATAGACATGGTGTTACATAGAAATGATGTTAAATAGACATGGTGTTACATAGAAATGATGTTAAATAGACATGGTGTTACATAGAAATGATGTTAAATAGACATGGTGTTACATAGAAATGATGTTAAATAGACATAGTATTACATAGAAATGATGTTAAATAGACATGGTATTACATAGAAATGATGTTAAATAGACATGGTATTACATAGAAATGATGTTAAATAGACATGGTGTTACATAGAAATGATGTTAAATAGACATGGTATTACATAGAAATGATGTTAAATAGACATGGTGTTACATAGAAATGATGTTAAATAGACATGGTGTTACATAGAAATGATGTTAAATAGACATGGTGTTACATAGAAATGATGTTAAATAGACATGGTGTTACATAGAAATGATGTTAAATAGACATGGTGTTACATAGAAATGATGTTAAATAGACATGGTATTACATAGAAATGATGTTAAATAGACATGGTGTTACATAGAAATGATGTTAAATAGACATGGTATTACATAGAAATGATGTTAAATAGACATGGTGTTACATAGAAATGATGTTAAATAGACATGGTGTTACATAGAAATGATGTTAAATAGACATGGTGTTACATAGAAATGATGTTAAATAGACATGGTATTACATAGAAATGATGTTAAATAGACATGGTGTTACATAGAAATGATGTTAAATAGACATGGTATTACATAGAAATGATGTTAAATAGACATGGTATTACATAGAAATGATGTTAAATAGACATGGTGTTACATAGAAATGATGTTAAATAGACATGGTGTTACATAGAAATGATGTTAAATAGACATGGTGTTACATAGAAATGATGTTAAATAGACATGGTGTTACATAGAAATGATGTTAAATAGACATGGTATTACATAGAAATGATGTTAAATAGACATGGTGTTACATAGAAATGATGTTAAATAGACATGGTGTTACATAGAAATGATGTTAAATAGACATGGTGTTACATAGAAATGATGTTAAATAGACATGGTGTTACATAGAAATGATGTTAAATAGACATGGTGTTACATAGAAATGGTGTTAAATAGACATGGTGTTACATAGAAATGGTGTTAAATAGACATGGTGTTACATAGAAATGATGTTAAATAGACATGGTGTTACATAGAAATGATGTTAAATAGACATGGTGTTACATAGAAATGATGTTAAATAGACATGGTGTTACATAGAAATGATGTTAAATAGACATGGTGTTACATAGAAATGATGTTAAATAGACATGGTGTTACATAGAAATGATGTTAAATAGACATGGTGTTGCATAGAAATGATGTTAAATAGACATGGTGTTACATAGAAATGATGTTAAATAGACATGGTGTTACATAGAAATGATGTTAAATAGACATGGTGTTACATAGAAATGATGTTAAATAGACATGGTGTTACATAGAAATGATGTTAAATAGACATGGTGTTACATAGAAATGATGTTAAATAGACATGGTGTTACATAGAAATGATGTTAAATAGACATGGTGTTACATAGAAATGATGTTAAATAGACATGGTGTTACATAGAAATGATGTTAAATAGACATGGTGTTACATAGAAATGATGTTAAATAGACATGGTGTTACATAGAAATGATGTTAAATAGACATGGTGTTACATAGAAATGATGTTAAATAGACATGGTGTTACATAGAAATGATGTTAAATAGACATGGTGTTACATAGAAATGATGTTAAATAGACATAGTATTACATAGAAATGATGTTAAATAGACATGGTATTACATAGAAATGATGTTAAATAGACATGGTATTACATAGAAATGATGTTAAATAGACATGGTGTTACATAGAAATGATGTTAAATAGACATGGTATTACATAGAAATGATGTTAAATAGACATGGTGTTACATAGAAATGATGTTAAATAGACATGGTATTACATAGAAATGATGTTAAATAGACATGGTATTACATAGAAATGATGTTAAATAGACATGGTGTTACATAGAAATGATGTTAAATAGACATGGTGTTACATAGAAATGATGTTAAATAGACATGGTGTTACATAGAAATGATGTTAAATAGACATGGTGTTACATAGAAATGATGTTAAATAGACATGGTGTTACATAGAAATGATGTTAAATAGACATGGTGTTACATAGAAATGATGTTAAATAGACATGGTGTTACATAGAAATGATGTTAAATAGACATGGTGTTACATAGAAATGATGTTAAATAGACATGGTGTTACATAGAAATGATGTTAAATAGACATGGTGTTACATAGAAATGATGTTAAATAGACATAGTATTACATAGAAATGATGTTAAATAGACATGGTATTACATAGAAATGATGTTAAATAGACATGGTGTTACATAGAAATGATGTTAAATAGACATGGTATTACATAGAAATGATGTTAAATAGACATGGTATTACATAGAAATGATGTTAAATAGACATGGTATTACATAGAAATGATGTTAAATAGACATGGTATTACATAGAAATGATGTTAAATAGACTTGGCGTTACATAGAAATGATGTTAAATAGACATGGTGTTACATAGAAATGATGTTAAATAGACTTGGTGTTACATAGAAATGATGTTAAATAGACATGGTGTTACATAGAAATGATGTTAAATAGACATGGTGTTACATAGAAATGATGTTAAATAGACATGGTGTTACATAGAAATGATGTTAAATAGACATGGTATTACATAGAAATGATGTTAAATAGACATGGTGTTACATAGAAATGATGTTAAATAGACATGGTGTTACATAGAAATGATGTTAAATAGACATGGTGTTACATAGAAATGATGTTAAATAGACATGGTGTTACATAGAAATGATGTTAAATAGACTTGGTGTTACATAGAAATGATGTTAAATAGACATGGTGTTACATAGAAATGATGTTAAATAGACATGGTGTTACATAGAAATGATGTTAAATAGACATGGTGTTACATAGAAATGATGTTAAATAGACATGGTGTTACATAGAAATGATGTTAAATAGACATGGTGTTACATAGAAATGATGTTAAATAGACATGGTATTACATAGAAATGATGTTAAATAGACATGGTGTTACATAGAAATGATGTTAAATAGACATGGTGTTACATAGAAATGATGTTAAATAGACATGGTGTTACATAGAAATGATGTTAAATAGACATGGTGTTACATAGAAATGATGTTAAATAGACTTGGTGTTACATAGAAATGATGTTAAATAGACATGGTGTTACATAGAAATGATGTTAAATAGACATGGTGTTACATAGAAATGATGTTAAATAGACATGGTGTTACATAGAAATGATGTTAAATAGACATGGTGTTACATAGAAATGATGTTAAATAGACATGGTATTACATAGAAATGATGTTAAATAGACATGGTATTACATAGAAATGATGTTAAATAGACATGGTATTACATAGAAATGATGTTAAATAGACATGGTATTACATAGAAATGATGTTAAATAGACTTGGTGTTACATAGAAATGATGTTAAATAGACATGGTGTTACATAGAAATGATGTTAAATAGACTTGGTGTTACATAGAAATGATGTTAAATAGACATGGTGTTACATAGAAATGATGTTAAATAGACATGGTGTTACATAGAAATGATGTTAAATAGACATGGTGTTACATAGAAATGATGTTAAATAGACATGGTATTACATAGAAATGATGTTAAATAGACATGGTGTTACATAGAAATGATGTTAAATAGACATGGTGTTACATAGAAATGATGTTAAATAGACATGGTGTTACATAGAAATGATGTTAAATAGACATGGTGTTACATAGAAATGATGTTAAATAGACTTGGTGTTACATAGAAATGATGTTAAATAGACATGGTGTTACATAGAAATGATGTTAAATAGACATGGTGTTACATAGAAATGATGTTAAATAGACATGGTGTTACATAGAAATGATGTTAAATAGACATGGTGTTACATAGAAATGATGTTAAATAGACATGGTGTTACATAGAAATGATGTTAAATAGACATGGTATTACATAGAAATGATGTTAAATAGACATGGTGTTACATAGAAATGATGTTAAATAGACATGGTGTTACATAGAAATGATGTTAAATAGACATGGTGTTACATAGAAATGATGTTAAATAGACATGGTGTTACATAGAAATGATGTTAAATAGACTTGGTGTTACATAGAAATGATGTTAAATAGACATGGTGTTACATAGAAATGATGTTAAATAGACATGGTGTTACATAGAAATGATGTTAAATAGACATGGTATTACATAGAAATGATGTTAAATAGACATGGTATTACATAGAAATGATGTTAAATAGACATGGTGTTACATAGAAATGATGTTAAATAGACATGGTGTTACATAGAAATGATGTTAAATAGACATGGTATTACATAGAAATGATGTTAAATAGACATGGTGTTACATAGAAATGATGTTAAATAGACATGGTGTTACATAGAAATGATGTTAAATAGACATGGTGTTACATAGAAATGATGTTAAATAGACATGGTATTACATAGAAATGATGTTAAATAGACATGGTGTTACATAGAAATGATGTTAAATAGACATGGTATTACATAGAAATGATGTTAAATAGACATGGTGTTACATAGAAATGATGTTAAATAGACATAGTATTACATAGAAATGATGTTAAATAGACATGGTGTTACATAGAAATGATGTTAAATAGACATGGTGTTACATAGAAATGATGTTAAATAGACATGGTATTACATAGAAATGATGTTAAATAGACATGGTGTTACATAGAAATGATGTTAAATAGACATGGTATTACATAGAAATGATGTTAAATAGACATGGTATTACATAGAAATGATGTTAAATAGACTTGGTGTTACATAGAAATGATGTTAAATAGACATGGTGTTACATAGAAATGATGTTAAATAGACTTGGTGTTACATAGAAATGATGTTAAATAGACATGGTGTTACATAGAAATGATGTTAAATAGACATGGTGTTACATAGAAATGATGTTAAATAGACATGGTGTTACATAGAAATGATGTTAAATAGACATGGTGTTACATAGAAATGATGTTAAATAGACATGGTATTACATAGAAATGATGTTAAATAGACATGGTGTTACATAGAAATGATGTTAAATAGACATGGTGTTACATAGAAATGATGTTAAATAGACATAGTATTACATAGAAATGATGTTAAATAGACATGGTGTTACATAGAAATGATGTTAAATAGACATGGTGTTACATAGAAATGATGTTAAATAGACATGGTATTACATAGAAATGATGTTAAATAGACATGGTGTTACATAGAAATGATGTTAAATAGACATGGTATTACATAGAAATGATGTTAAATAGACATGGTATTACATAGAAATGATGTTAAATAGACTTGGTGTTACATAGAAATGATGTTAAATAGACATGGTGTTACATAGAAATGATGTTAAATAGACTTGGTGTTACATAGAAATGATGTTAAATAGACATGGTGTTACATAGAAATGATGTTAAATAGACATGGTGTTACATAGAAATGATGTTAAATAGACATGGTGTTACATAGAAATGATGTTAAATAGACATGGTATTACATAGAAATGATGTTAAATAGACATGGTGTTACATAGAAATGATGTTAAATAGACATGGTGTTACATAGAAATGATGTTAAATAGACATGGTGTTACATAGAAATGATGTTAAATAGACATAGTATTACATAGAAATGATGTTAAATAGACATGGTGTTACATAGAAATGATGTTAAATAGACATGGTGTTACATAGAAATGATGTTAAATAGACATAGTATTACATAGAAATGATGTTAAATAGACATGGTGTTACATAGAAATGATGTTAAATAGACATGGTGTTACATAGAAATGATGTTAAATAGACATGGTGTTACATAGAAATGATGTTAAATAGACATGGTGTTACATAGAAATGATGTTAAATAGACATGGTGTTACATAGAAATGATGTTAAATAGACATGGTGTTACATAGAAATGATGTTAAATAGACATGGTGTTACATAGAAATGATGTTAAATAGACATGGTGTTACATAGAAATGATGTTAAATAGACATGGTGTTACATAGAAATGATGTTACTTTTTTTTTTTACATTTTTACCCCAAACAAGGCACATTGCCACTTTGGTGTTGGGGCTAATATCAGGGGCAGCAACTACTGGGGCACTCTGTTGGGATTAGGCAGCAAGATGTCGGTTCACGTTACACTTGAACTTCTGCATGTCAGTACAGTTGGGGAAGCAGGGACCTGAAATGGAATTCCAGAGTCTAGCGGTTCTGGGGAAGAAACTACTGGAGTAGAAGGATCTTTTACATCTAGGGATCTCTACTGCGTGGAGGTGGGATTTAGCTGCCTATCGGGTTTGTCGAGGTTGTCTACGTTGTGGGGGCACAAGTGTCTGCATTTCGTCAGAGCATTCACCATTAAAATACTTGTAGAACAGGCAGAGGGATGCAACGTTTCGTCGATGGGACAGAGGCTGAAGCTTAGATGCCAGTTCAGGGCCTATCAGATTGGCGACTCTCTTTTGAACCTTGTCTAGAAGCGAGAGACTAGCAGCAGATGCACCAGCCCAAATGTGACAGCAATACTCCATACATGGGCGAATGGTGGCCTTTCAGGTGTCAGTAGTTTTCTAGCACGGTAGAGAGAGCCCACCTTCCTCGCAGCGGCCCTGGCAATGCCTTCAATGTAATTGTTCCAACTCATGTTTCCTGTGAACGTTAGGCCAAACAGTTTGAAAGATGTACTCTCAGATAGGGAGTCACTGGCCATTACTATTGGTGGCAGAGAAGGTTTCTTGTAATTATTGAACGAAACCAGTTTAGTCTTGGCAACATTGAATGTGACCATCCATTTTTGTCCCCATTCCACTAGAGATTGGAGGTCTTCCTCTAGTGTTTTTGCCATTTCTTTAGTTATGTGTTCATTTGTTTTCCTGTCATGCCTGTTATAGAATGTGGTGTCATCAGCATATATACCCATCTCAGAGGCACATTTGTCGGGAAGGTCATTAATAAATATTAGGAATAATAGAGGTTCAGGATAGATCCATGAGGCACTCTCGCATTTATATCATATGTTTTCGATGTACGACCGTCGAGGCAACCTGGATTTTCTCTTATCTAAGAAGGATTTAATTATGTTAAGTATTCTTCCAGTGATACCATATGATTTAATTTTCCTGAGGAGACCCTCTTGCTATTCCCCGTTCAAAAGCCTTAGATATATCTAGAGCTACCGCTCTGCCCTCTCCCGCTTTGTCCAGTGAATGGTATATACGAGATTACAGTTAGGATGTCTGCTGTGGAACAGGCTTGTCTAAATCCATATTGTTTGTCAGTCAGAAGTTTAGCATCTGTAAGGTGACGGACTAGAGCATGGTTAATTATGGTCTCAAATATTTTGGCGAAAAGTGGGAGGAGGCTAACGGGGCGATAATTTGATGGGTCAGTTCTTTCGCCAGAATTCTTGAATACTGGTACCACAGAAGCAGTTTTCCAACAGCCCGGAAAGCATGATTCATTAAGGCATTTGTTGTAGAGTTTGGAGAGAACTGGAGCTACTTCGGCTGAGCACTTGTTTAATATCACAGCTGGGATGAGATCGGGTCCACATGCTTTTAAAGTATCAAGGTTTTTTATGATTGCATGCACCTGAGCAGGTGTGATTTTCAGATCGTCTAGCGTGGCGTCTGTCCGCAAAGGGAAGTCAGGCAGGAAGTGGTTGGAAGGGTCCAGTGTGGAGTTTGAGGTACACCGGCTGGAAAGCATATTAGCCTTGTCGGTTGCTGAGCAAACAACCTCGTGATTGTTGGTTAGTTGGGGAATTGTAGATTGCCCATTATTTACTACACTGTTGTAGATTTTCCAGAAATCACGAGTTCCTAATTTTTGTGCTTCGATGCGTTTTCTAGTAGTTTCAGTAAATTCTCTCTTAGTTGTCGCTATTTCTTTCTTAACGTTACTTCTAGCTTCTATATACCTCTGTCTGTTTGAACTGGACTTATGTTGGTTAAATCTGCGGTATGCATGCTGCCTTTGAGCAATGGCAGTTGCGCAAGTCGAAGTAAACCATTGGGGAGAGTAGGGCTTGCTATAAAATTTCCGCATGGGAACATGTGTTTCAATTGCTGTTTTGAACCATTCAGTGGTCTCGTTTGCGCACTGTTCAGCAGGAAGAGAAAAAATATTTTCCCGCGGGACATCTCTGATAAGATCTCTGATGGCTTCCCAGTCAGCCTTTTTATAATATGACTTTGTTTTGAGCACTGGCTCTTCAGTTGTCTAGAGTTTAGGGCGATTTCGACCATTATCACTGCATGATCAGTGTTCCCGAGTAGGCTGTCAGCATTTGTTATACAATCTTCGGGAACTATGGTCAGAAACAGATCTAGAAGTGATGCGTGTTGTTTTTGCTGGTCAGGAAAACGGATTGGAAATGTAACCATTTGTGATAGGGAGTAAGATATAGCGAGCTATGTGTTGTGCTGCCCGCTGCATCTGTGTGAGTTGAGAATCCAAGCCAGTTTTGTGGTGAACATTATAGTCACCAAATACATGCACTTGTGCACTAGTGTCGAGGGAGAGTGTTGTGTCTATGCTATCAGAGAATTTGTTTATTATGTTGCAGTCCTGGGTCGAGGGAGAGCGGTAGAGAAAATAAAAGTAGCTAATACTATGTTGTATGTTTAGTCTAAAGCACATAAAGGCTTGATCATCCGTTTCTAATTTTGTTTCTCTAGTCAGGGGGGGGGTATTACGAATGTAGACTCCAAGTCCGTGCATATGTCTGTCAGAGACCTTACGACACAACCACACAAGAAATGGCCAAAAGAAGAGACAATCAGAAGAATGGAAGACCAGCGACCATGCACGTATGTGAAAAGACTTTGTTTTGTTGATTGTTTCTTGATCGCTCGCTGGCGATAATGCACATGTGCACCCAATGTGTTAGTTGAAAACCACATGTACGAATGGTTGTTCAACGTATTAAAACGAATATATACTGCTGTTATTACAACGCTGCTATAAAAGAGATATAGACAATGTACACGGAATTGCTATAACAAACAACATTGACAAGAACATAAGGTATTATACTATCGTGCTAGAAATATGAGAAAAAGAGAGATACAAGCAACACTATAGTCACTGCTACTACTACTAATACTAATACTACTATTGCTACTATTGCTACAGAGAAAGACAGAGAAAATGGATTACGCATGGACGCGACTATTGTCTATTGAAGTTGTGAAGATTTGCTGGTTGCAAAAAACTGCAACTATGTATTGAGAGCATGTTTCAATTTTAAAGGTTCCTCGTTCTGTTATATGTAGCATTTGAATGGTATGCAACTAATTTGAAACTTTCTGAACTCGTACAAGGATTATTACTGCAAAAATAAACTTACATATTTACTTCAATAGATGCTGTTTGTACAATAAATAAAAGTATCTCATGAACATATTTTAAATAAAGAAACAAGCTGGACGCCCGGCGTTGTCCGATCGTACAATACTTTTAAACGTGATTAATTTATGCAGATTGCTTATTTCTTATTATAGAATCAATCTTCTATGCAATATTATATATTACGAGGAATAATCTGTCCGATGCACTAATTCGAAAACAATATATAAAAATAATAATGATAATGTCGTTCATCAAATTCCTTCTGTGTTTCTTTACAATATCACGTCAGATTTACGATGAATGCCCCGGAAAAGTCACTTCAGATTAATGTTAAATTTTAAAATATGCAAAGGAAGAAATGGTCTTCGGCAAGTTTAAATATTACTTCTTCTTTTATCGTAAATTGAACTCATTAATACGAAAAAAATTAAAATATAATGGTGAGGTGCAGGCTTGAACAGTGGATCATTTGATCTGCAGTCGAATGCTTTACCACTGAAATATATCTCCAGATGTCAATAATTCTGTTTTTAAGAAGAAATGATTTGCTAAGATTTTATTATTTCCCTTTCTGGTGTAACGTAAAATATTCGCCTGTAAAAATTCATTTTTTGTTTATAGGCAAGAAAGACTGTTTTTAGAATCAGATTGTTTCGATTTTCGATACTTATCGGATGAATTTCTGTACAAAACATATCTAAGAACACTGCCAGGCATATAAATTACCTTTGTGTGAAATTTGCAAAAGGTATGTTCAGTCGTTTCGGGATTTGTAGGGAAACGCATGACTTACCTAACTAGCACGTGTGTATAATTCAACGGGTCGGTCGTGGAACGAAATGAATGAAGAAGAAAGAAATAAAAATGGCTGCCTTATCTCTTTATATGCCTGCAATGTGACCACCCGATATGCAAATGAGATGCTCCTAGTTGGAAATAAAAGAGGGTTGATTTTTTTAGAGGGAAGTGCACTTTGAAGTTGGATTTCGAAGAAATAAGATGAATTAGCAGAATTTCGTTTTTTGAGTTGAGAGAAGGTGCGTGACGTATACAGAAGTTTTGGAAGTTGGAAGTTTGAACAACAGTGTCAACCTTACCCAGGAAATTATTGGTGTAACGGGTAGAAGAAATAACACTCAAGTTATTGAATTATGGACATGAGGAAGTAATACCACCAGTTCCTCATCGAGAAAGACGAATACTGCTCACCCGCCGTGATTGTGAAACACCGCCTATAGCACCACGAGAGGGGATGATGGAACATGCTGAGGAAGATGGAACCGAGGAAGTGATGCCTCCGATTCTTCGAAGGAGTACCCGACAAAGACGGATACTGCCCCCTTGCCCTGATTGTGAAAGTAAGGAACTCACACAGAAAGTGACTTCAATCTAATAGTAGATATAAAAATAGAAATATGGATAAAGATTATTTTAAAGTGTTTATTCTTTACGTATCTTTACATACGTGTTCTGTTTGGATTTCCTATTTATCAACGCCTTTAAAACAGGAAACCAATCAATTATTCCTTTAGCACACGCCAAGTGTATCCTGGCCTATAAAAAAACACCGATGAACAACGACTAAACGGACTTGTCCCGCCTAGTAGTACCCTAATGAGGCGTAAGAGAAAAACTTGATATGGGCGAGTTTCTTCGCCGAAATATATCGATAAACATTATTTCAAATTGTTTTTTCTTTGGGTTGGATGGCTTCAAAATGTCTTTTTACATACGTATTCTATTTTGATTTCGAAATATACAAATAATATTTCAAAGAACAAAGAAAATATACTGATCCACTTTTCTGCCTTGCTGACCTCTATTTTGTAAATTTGTTTTGGGAATAAATAATACAGTGTTGTAGCAAAACCCTAAAAGAAATTGAAATCAGGAATAAAAATAAAAGATGTCTATGAAAAGATCCTAAGTTTACTAAATAACAGTCAGAGTTACATACTCTATTCTTTGTCATAGTGGGCAAGAAATGCCCGTGTCTATAATGCTGAACGCCTCTACGATTGCAACCTTCAGATAATCAACGGTGTTATGGCCATGCTTGTTGGTTTTGGCATCGATCTCTTTTTGGAAAAAATAGTCAAGGAGTTACATAAAGGTGCAGAGAGCGGATATATCTCTGGCGACTACTAATAAGTAACATTGTTGAGCAGCTTCGTCTGGTTGGCCTTGGCTATGTGTACAAGAGCAGAGTCATGTTGAAAGATGTAGGGGGCACAGCGGCAATTTCGTCCATCCAGAGCTTCGGTACACTCCTCAACATCTTCTGGTAGATTTATGTGGTGTTTCTCGGGCGCATTTGAAAATGTGGAGATGACTTTTAGACCATGACGTAAGCGAAAACTTCGTATACTTTGCGATAAGAACCTTTTTTGATGTCTGGTCGGATCCAACTGTTGTTTTGCATCGTCGAAATATTTATTAGGTTGGTGTAAAAATAATGTCGTTTTTTGACGTTCAACTTCATGTAAAAAAAAAACGATATTATTTTTGGACCAATCTAATATCATCAGATAAAAATCTGTGCATCCCGACGGAGTTAGACTTTGCCTCGTTCCGCAAATCCGCCTTGACCTTACTCGACTCCTATGCAGGTATTCGTGATTAGCATGTGGCAGATCGTCAGCAGTGATCTTGGCGTAGATCTGGCTTTAGATTTTCTCGCAACAGACTGTAATATATTTATTCATTTACTGTTATCAAGAAGTAAACACGCATGTTTTCTCTTCTCTACGGGGAATTTGGTTTTAGTAGTGCTCTAAAGGCCTCTTTAAATTCCTGTGTTTTTAAACAGTATCATCCGGGATGAAGAACATCTCTGTCATTTTGGTAAATTTGCCGGGGAGCCATAATCAAAAGTGCTCAGTATTCTTGATAGAACAAGTAATAACCCAAAAGTAAGACACCAAAAATTTCTTCGTATTTCTATATATATGTCTGTCTGCTTAGTTGTTTGTTTCTTTATTCAAAATTCGATTAAAATATAAAACCGTACACTGTTTAATAAATTGATGTTCATACTGAAAACAGATTTTTTTTATTTGCATTATATACGTTTATTCCAGAAGTTACATTCATATTTTAATAATTACTTCTACGTTATGTTTTCTTCTTTGCTGACATGAAAAATTCATAATAAAAATAAATTCTTTAATTTCTGTTTTAAATAAATACTTCTTTTTCTTCCAGCTATTATGAAGCGCAACAGAAGTAAAAGTATTACAACAAATCCACATGCCCAAAGGATTAAGCGTCGTCATCAGTTTGAGAATTGAGATGAAAGACGACTCTCATCGCAGAGGCAAAGGTAGAGAGAGTCTCGTTAATATGAAAAATATGTAATTCTAGGGATGAACAAAGATAGTATCAAACAGAGTTATTAAAAAAAACATGAACAGGATAGATTATACCATGTGGTTGCAACATGACAGAAAGAGATATCAAAACTTTGATGTGGAATTACGCTGTGTTAAAGGATCTGTTTATTATCAGGTTTACAAGAAAGTTCTTGCTATTTTTAACTTTTAAATTCGGATGGAAATATATCGGTTAAACAAAGAATCATTGATCGAAATAAGCACCATCATAACAACACACTTTTGCCAACTTGAAACAAGTGTATTTATGCCAGCAAAGTAAAAATCTTGCGTTCTGGTGGCGATGAAGTCGCTGAAGGAATTTTTGTTATCGCTTAGGTTTTGGAAGCATTTCTAACGCAGAAAGTTGTCGAGATGCTTGAAAAAGTGGTAGCCGATAGGTGAGAGGTCTACAGAGTATGACGGATGAGACGGAGTTTCGCATTCCAATTTTTTCAACTTCTGCAGAATGCAGAGACGGTTTAGCAAGGTTTGGCGGGCATTGTTGTGGAGGAGAATTTTCCCTTTTCTGTTGTCTAATGCTGGATGTTGTTGTCGAAGTTTCTGGTCCATTTCATCCATTTGCCAACAGCACTTCTCCGCCATAATCGTGTTGCCTGCGTTAAAAAACTGTAATGCATGAGAGCTGTTGCAGACCACCACACAGTCAGCATTACGTTCTTTTGGTGCAGCATTGGCTTCGGGAAGTGTCTTGGAGTTTCATCAGTGTCTAACCACAGAGCTGAGTGTCGCCGGTAACTTTTTGTGAAAGATCGGGAAGTATAACTCACTTTGCCATGATCAGCTTTGGTCACAAAATGCATCTAAGGTTGGAATTCTTCTGCAAAAATCCAAGGTCAATTCTATCATCAACTTGGATCATTGCTACCTCCCAAAGATTGAAGAGCAAAATATATCCAAGTATACTTTTTAAATACTTATGAAGATCAACTTTTTAAATACTTATAAAGATTAACTAAAAGCGAAGAAAGTGTATGAAAACTTGAATGCTGAGATGTTAAAAATACTTACCATTATATAAAAGCATTAATTTCGATACTAGAGTAAACGCAAAGAAATATTAATGACAAGAAAAATGTAATTCTGGAAAATAAGTGCACCCAGCGGCGTTTTAATGCACAATTTTCAATTTGAAAGTTAAATGAGCTTACAGAACACAGACATATCATTCGGTTGAAACAAAGTATTCTGAAGAGAATTTCAGCGTTACACGGAGCCTATGATAATTTGATGTATTAATTATTTTTTCCTGATGGAACAGATGGCTACCATATATATTTGCAAGAGAGAAATGGTTGCAAAATCACATAATTGCAGTTTTATTAGTTTCATGTTATGTGCAGAGAAGAAAAGTATCTGTTGCTTGAAAGGCAATTCTTCCAGAAATTCTTGATGGATGCTGCAAAATAGAAAGTTAAAGATTAGTTTTTGAGAAAAGAACAGTGAAATATCTAGAAATTATTCAAATTTACGTAATTGCTGGTGATAAAGTTCAAAATCAAGTTGATCGTCGAATTATGCTTCCTTCAACCTTTACTGGTGTTTCTCGTTATCTTCATGAGAAAATGTCGGATAGTTTTTGTGAGATATTATGGCAGAGCAGATAATTTCATCACTACTCGACACTGACCAAATATTTTTGAAAGTCATGAACGACCAGATATTGCTGCAAGAGTGTTCAGATTAAAAGTTTAAAAATTTATGGAAAATATGAAAAATATTCATTTTGATACTTTGTATGCATGGCTGCAGACCATTGAGTACCAGAGGAGTCGTTCGCCTAATGGACACTTTCTTTTCTGGATAATCCCGAGCATAACATCAAAGCAGAAGAATATGATTAAGCAATTTCGGCAGAAATTCCTTCCAGAGAGGACGAAAAAACTTCATGATCTGCTCAAGAAATATGATCCATGGCTCTTGTGTCCCCCTAAATCTATGCTTCTTATGTAATTATGTAAGCTATTGAACAAGAGATTCATGTTCTAAATGTAGAAGAAGGAATCCAGAAGATGTCAGATAAGTATGATTTAAATTAGACAAAATGGCTGCCAGGTTAAGCAAGGAATTACTAATCAATGGCAGTGCCTTACAATCCATATATGTTGTGGCCATATCAATGTTGCCCTCGACGGTCGTACATCGAAAAAATATGATATAAATGCGGGAGTGCCTCAGGGGTCTATCCTTGGACCTTTATTGTTCCTGATATTTATTAATGACCTCCCCGACAAAACTGCCTCTGAGATGGGTATATATGCTGATGACACCACACTCTATAACAGGCATGACATGAAAACAAATGAACACATAACTAAAGAAATGGCAGAAACACTAGAGGATGACCTCCAATCTGTAGTGGGATGGGGACAAAAATGGATGGTCACATTCAATGCTGCCAAGACTAAACTGGTTTCCTTCAATAATTACAAGAAACATTCTCTGCCACCAATAGCAATGGCCAGTGACTCCCTATCTGAGAGTACATCTTTCTAACTCCTTGGCCTAACGTTCACGGGAAACATGAGTTGGAACAATTATATTGAAAACATTACCAGGGCCGCTGCGAAGAAGGTAGGCTCTGTCTACCGTGCTAGAAAACTACTGACACCTGAAAGTATCATGTACCTCTATAAAGCCACCATTCGCCCATGTATGGAGTATTGCTGTCACATTTGGGCTGGTGCATCTGCTGCTAGTCTCTCGCTCCTAGACTAGGTTCAAAAGAGAGTCGCCAATCTGATAGGCCCTGAACTGGCATCTAAGCTTCAGCCTCTGTCCCATCGACGAAACGTTGCATCCCTCTTCCCGTTCTACAAGTATTTTAATGGTGAATGCTCTGACGAACTGCGGATACTTGTGTCCCCACGACGTAAACACCCTCGACAAACCCGACAGGCTGCTAAATCTCACCTCTACACAATAGACATCCCTAGCTGTAAAAGATCTTTCTACTCCAGTAGTTTCTTCCCCAGAACCGCTAGACTCTGGAATTCCATTCCAGGTCCCTGCTTCCCCAACTGTACTGACATGCAGAAGTTCAAGTGTAACGTTAACCGACATCTTGCTGCCCAAATCCCAACAGAGTGCCCCAGTAGTTGCTGCCCCTGATAGTAGCCCCCTACACCAAAGTGGCAATTTGCTTTGTTTGGGGTGAAAATGTAATATAAAAAAATGTTGAAATTTGTTCATGAGTTAATCCAATCAAAGAGATCGGATTAAGCTGTTATTGAGTAATTGGTCAAGAATCATATGTAATTGATGAAATTAATATGCGATATGCGTCATCGTTTATATTCCACAGTTTTTAGAATGTTTTAATGAAATTGTACTTCCCCACCACCACCTCATACAACTGTTTCCATCCAAGATGAAGAGTTTACAAAGACATTGAAGTATGCTGAACATTCGGAGTAAAAGTGCAAAGTAATAGAATCATTGCAAGAGAGGCATTTTGTAGTTAATAAGTATGGCATCGTTTAAGAAGTGCAGACCATTGGCAGGATTTACGCAATAGACCCAAGAACTGAAGAATGCTATTTTGCGATTTCTTAACATTTAGAAAAGTTTGCCTTGCCAAAGAGTTTTTAGTGAATTATAACGATTTACAATAAGCTAAAAGAAGCAAAAATTTCACAATCACCTGCAAACATTGCAATAATCTTGAAGGCATACTAGCCAAGTAATCCAGTACAGATTTGAGAGACCTTTAAAGCAACATTGTCACGTGATTATTTAAAATTATATCGAATGTGTATAAATTATCCATATATTCCAGTCTCTGATTTGATTTTAATGTGCTATTTGGAAAACAAAACCCTCGTGATGGGAAGACATGGATTACCAACACCAACCAATGTTGATAATCCATGTCTTCGCATCACCATAATGAGCAGCTTTGTCGTGAATAAAGACGTGAGATAAACTAAAATCAGAAGGGTTAGCAGGTGTTAAACCTTGTCCAAAGATCACTTAGAACTGTCCAACAAGAGGCATAATACACATCAGGTTACCCGAATGAATACAGTTCTTTATATTGCAAAATAGTAACGAACAAACTCAACGTTGTTTACTCTAGTGATTTAACCGATTAGTCAATTTTGCAGTATATTTAGTTTCCTTCCTTGTGCAGGGTGAAAAATAAAACTTTCTAATCGATTGGTGAAACGCAAAGTTATTAAAATATAAATAAAATGTCAAAATAATAATTAAGTGGGACAGATCAACTGACAAAACGGACGCATCTTATAGATAAGAGGACGTATTTCTAAAACAAAAAGTTTAATAATGTTTTACATGCATATTTACATAAAAACAACAAAATTGCTTCAAATTGATGAAACCCTTGCAACAAAACAATATAACGGTCATAAATATTCTCGGGGGACAACTTAGTATTAATCCATAATTTATATTACCATATATATATATATATATATATATATATATATATATATATATATTAAAACATATATTATTAAATATAACGGAATTACTGTGCTTTATGATTCTTTTTTATTTATTTATTTATTTTCCTACAATCTTTTTTATATCAAAATCGAAAATATTAATAAAAATTCCATACTTATCACAAACATATCATGATATAAAAAAAAGATTCTACGAAAAATCGAAAAAATAACAAACAGAATCAGGAAGCAAAATATTTGAATATGCTTGAATAAGAAAATGCTTCCTAAATATACCAATTTAAAAAATACATATATGTATATATATATAACAATTTCTCTATGTCTTCCCCCCCTCTCTCTCTCTCTCTCTCACACACACACACACATACACTTTATATATATACCTATATAGATAATATTAGTTGGACATACACGCATGTACAAATATACGCACGCACATATATAGTATATATATTATACAAACATTGTTGGCTACATATGTGCATACATGTTTCTGCTGTAACTTATATCAGGTAAAAAGCGCCATCATGCGTTGTCTTTCTTAATATATATATATATGTGTGTGTGTGTGTGTGTGTGTGTGTGTGTGTGTGTGTGTGTGTGTGTGTGTGTGTGTGTGTGTGTGTGTGTGTGTGTGTGTGTGTGTGTTGCGATTCTATACGTTTCCTGCTTATTTCAGGATGTCTTCTTTTGGCTGTGGCTATTACTCTCTTACAATGATTTCTAGCATCTACGAATTTTTGCCTATTTGCATTTGACTTATGGCGTACAAGCCGGTGGAGTGCATGCTGTATTTGTGCAATTGCAGCTGCAGAATCTGTAGTAAACCATGGGGGTGAGAGAGGCTTTCTATAATGCTTCAGGGTGGGAACATGTGTTTCAATGCCCGCTTTGCACTATTCAGTTGTTTATTTAAAACTACATTGGATTGGAGTTGCTGGCCAGTGTATGGACAGACAGATTATTTGTTTCCCGTCTGTTTTGTTACGGTTAGTTTTTGGTGTAAAATCTACATTCTCCCTGGTCACGAAGAACAGTCTGCGCTACATCATGCAAATTAATGTTTTTATGAATTCAATTGCCAGTGCGCTGCTAGCTATGTGGGTCGAACCTCCTTGAATTTGCAGACACGAATCAATCAACATTAAAATAAAACAAAAGAAATAAGGTGTACAAACCGATGATTGTTTCAAAAGAGAGATTTCACCCGAAATATCAAAGACGTCAGTAAGCCTCCATTTGCTGATTTTATATGTAATGCTATATGCGACTTTGAAAAATAAATCGACGGAATGGTATTTCACTATTCTGCAAAATTTCCACTTGTTTGTCTATTTTTTGTTCATTTTCTACACCAATTCTCACACCGGTAACCCACATTGTTATATCCTTCTAATACACTTCACTTTTTGTTATCAAGTAAGATCTTTGACTTACTTGCAGTTTCATCAAATACTTTTGTATGCAAAATCCGGTCCCGCATTTTGCTAATTCCTACCCTCTGATGAGAAGGAAAATATTTTTTCGAAACTCCGCGGATTAAGGACTATCCACTTATTAAGTGTTTCCTTTTCAGATTAAATATGTTTTAACTCTTTTCAAAGTGTTTTTTAACATGTTTTATTAACTGTTAACTATATATATATATGTTGGTTGGTTGGTTGGTTGCTTTTGTTTTACGGCATATCAACCCTTTTCGGGTTATTTAATGCCGAATCCAAAGATTTTGAAGAAAAAATTTTTAATAGAATATATTTGTTGTTTTCAAGTCGGTTTCTATTTAACCCATAGTTGGGACCCAAACAGGTACTACCACTCCGGGTCAGAGTGGACCTGGGAGCAATAGTAATTAAAGGGTGGCACCACACTCCCCAAAGCCCACAGGCTGGGGCCTCACCACTGGATATAGTTTAAGGTCATATCCAGGGCCCCCATTGAGGGACTTTTACCCTCTGCAGGGGGGCAGTCGGCGTATTCTAATGCCTCACCGATAGGGCCAATATATATATATATATATATATATATATATATATATATACAGTTGTGCGCAAAAGTATTCGACCCCTACCAAAATTGTCTTATTTCTTTGAATGGATACTTCAATAATCTTTAAAACCTTCTTTAACGACTAAGTTCGAATAAACTGTATAGTTTTCAACAAAAAAATAATAAAAAGTAATTAGTGCTTGATAATATAAATAAATTTATTTACAAAAATAAAAATATGGATGTTGCAAAAGTATTAGACCCCTTTTCATTAATACTTGGTTGAAGCTCCTTTGACCTTGATTACTGCAAGTAAACGTTTCCTATAACATCTAACGAGACTTCTACATCTGTCCACTAGAATTTTAAGCCACTCTTCTTGACAGTACTGTTTTAATTCAATCAAATTAGATGGTTGTCTTTTATGTATCGCAATTTTTAAATCATGTCATAAGTGCTCAATCGGATTTACGTCTGGAGACTGGGAAGGCCATTCTAGAACTTTCACCTTATTATTCTTTAACCATGCCTTAGTGTTCTTTGAAATGTGTTTAGGATCGTTGTCCTGTTGAAAGGTATACCTCCTTCCATGCCCCAACTGGTTCGCAGACGGAACAAGATTTTCTTTCAGTATGGACTGATATTTTACTGAATCCATTCTTCCATCGATTATGGTTAATCTTCCAGTTCCATTTATACTGAAACAGCCCTACACCATGATTGATCCACCTCCATGCTTAACGGTTGGAACGGTATTCTTCACATTATAAGCAGTATTTTCTTTTCACAAAACATAGCGTTGCTGGTTGCGTCCAAATAGTTCCACTTTCGTTTAGTCTGACTAAATTATATTATTCCCGTAATCAATAGGCATTTCTAGGAACTTTTTTGCAAAATTAAATCAAGCCTTTTGATGAGCTTTGGAAAGTAAGGGCTTCCTTCTGGCAATACGTCCATGCAATCCGGCACGATTTAATGCCCTACGAATAGTTGACAAGTGTACATCTGAGCCAGCATTCTTCAAATCGTTCTGCACGTCCTTTAGGTTAGATTTGGAGTCTATTGAAACTTGTCTAACAATTTTCCTAGCCCCACGTGTCGTAATTTTTCTTGGACGACCTGATCTTTGAAGACTTGATACAATCCCTTTTACTTTCCATTTTTTGATAATGGACATAATAGTCGACCGTGGTATAGAAAAACGTTTGGAAATTTTTTTATAACCTTCTCCAGACTGGTAGGCATCGGTTACTTTCTTTTTAATGTCTTCAGAGTACTCTTTGTTCTTTGTCATAGTTGCAGATTTGTTGACGTTGAAAAAGAATTTTTTTTTACTTGATACAATTATTCAATCATTCAATATAGCATTGAAGTTCAATTTGAACTGATTTTAGATTCAGTAGAGTCATAAATATTATTTATAGGAAATAAATACAAGGTCAGACTAAAATAATAAACTTAATGACGCTTTTATTTAAACTTTAAATTAAAGGGGTCGAATATTTTTGCAACATCCATATTTATATTTTTTTGTAAATAAATTGATATATATTATTAATCTCGAATTACTTTTTCTCATTTATTGTTGATAAATATACAATTTATTCATAATTAGCCGTTAAAAGGCGTTATGAAGATTTTTGAAGTATAGATTCAACGAAACAAGAAAATTTAGACAGGGGTCGAATATTTTTGCGCACAACTGTATATATATAGATCGCTTCTTTCGATTTTTTTCTTCTTGTGTTTCTCTTTTTATTAAATCAGGCTGAGAGTGGGCAGAAATGACAGAAAGGGTGAATAAAGACAATTCTGGACTCACTCGCATTGCATTGGTTTTTTAAAGTGGGTATATTCAATGTCACTCGAAATAGTAACGAAAATACATATGATCCAGTTGGCATTCCAAGTTGGATTAGGGAGCCATAGCCAATAATCGATCGAGATTTATTTTTAGGATAGGAAACGAGGAAAAACACGCCATCTCTTGAAATGGCATTGATTAAAAAAAAAAAGTAACAACTCTCCCATTGTCTTAGATTTATGTACATTTTTTTATCAATTTGACTGTTCAGACTTCTGTTTTCATATTGAGTGTTTTTCGTACAATGAAATTTTTATGTCGAACTAGGGAATCAACACGGGATTCCGAATGGAAACCTTTATTTAATCACCAGAGGTAGAATTCACTTAATTTAACTTAGTATTTTATCCGCTATGCCAAGGGTCTTTGCGGGAGATTTTATCAAATTTTGAACATAGGAACAAGACATTATGCAATGAGTTATGTTGGATTTCTTTGTGTGTTAAGTATCACCTTTAAGCCAGGCAACTTCTACTTACAAATAAAATGTTATAATCAATAATCAATTGTTCATTTGCTTTATCTCAGCCATCATAAGTGTGTGATGTAGCGGCAGTGTTAACCATATGTTAGATAGTAGGGTCAATATATGTAGGTGTATATAATTAATTGTTTTATAATGGATTTTAGATATATAATGCGTTTGAAGTAATGTGTTGGGTATATAATGAGTTTCTTCGCCTCCTCTACGTGTTTCATGGTGTTCTTTGTAGATGTTTATAAATATACATTACACATATATACAGTTTCAACGGAACATATAATAGTTTATCAACAAACATTTCCTTGCAACAAAGAGGGTGGAACATCTCTCTGGGGAATTACATCTTTCCAAACAGAAAAACAGTTCCTTCATCTGAGGTCTTGGTTGACGAACCGGCCAAAGCTGAAATGATTATTCCTTCCAAAGAAACGATTAAATCTGATAGGCCCTAAACTGGCATCTAAGCTTCAGCCTCTGTCCCATCGTCGAAACGTTGCATCTCTCTGCCTGTTCTACAAGTATTATAATGGTGAATGCTCTGATGAACTGCAAGCACTTGTGCCCCCACGACGTAAACACCCTCGACAGACCCGACAAGCTGCAAAATCCCACCCCCACACTGTAGAGATCCCTAGATGTAAAAGATCTTTCTACACTAGTAGTTTCTTCCCCAGAACTGCTAGACTTTGGAATTCCATTCCAGGTCACTGCTTCCCCAACTGTACTGACATGCATAAGTTCAAGTGCAACGTGAACCAACATCTCGCTGCCCAAATCCCTACATAGTACCCCAGTAGACGTTTCCCCTGATATTAGCCCCCTACACCAAAGTGGCAATGTGCCTTGTTTGGGGTGAAAATGTAATTAAAAAAAAAAAGTCTCTGGTATTTTCAGACAGCTTTTATTCGATATGTTTTTTTTCCTGTTGGAATATTGCACGCGTGTTAGATTCTGCTTTTTCCCCATGTGTACAGGACCATACATACCCAGTCTCCAACGCTTTAACTCTTTCCGTCTCCCGCCTCTCTCTAGCTTTGTTATCTCTTACTCCTAATACTGCTTGTATACATTCAAACTGATCTGTTGGGTTTGCATCATTTTACTACACACGTGACTTTTATTCACGTTTTTTGGCCAAATTTATTGTTTTTAGCCATAGGTTTGAAAAGCTATTTTGTTTATATGTCTATCACATTCTTTCCTTGTTTATTTTTCTAAGTTAACCTAAATATTTTACTAAACATTCCTTTCCTTCAAAACATTCTCTCTGCGAACCTTTTTCTACATAACAGTTAACAAAATAACAATGTTTGTTACCTAACATTTTAACTTTTTAATAAGAATAATAGTCGATTTTTCTAAATCAACTCTAAGAAAGGCATTCCGATGTCGCCTCGGCATACTCTAACAAGTGTAGTTTTTATTAAGTCTTGAAGACAACTCAAGGATAAGGGTTAATATCTGTAAGATGGTCAGTGAGACAACAGATAAATGATCAGTAGTAGTAGAAAATTGTGTGAAATTGGATTATTTAAGGGGACGCCTCAGCAATAACTTCTTTACATTAGACTTGAAAACGACAATGTTATAGTCATCTGGAAAATAGGCTTGCGGTACAGAGTTCCACGAGTGGATACTTCTTTGAGATAAACTTTGTTCATGAAATTTGCACTTAGATTTAGTTCCTATTTACTCGCCTTCCCACGAGGGAAGAGTTTGACACTAGGTCGGTTTTTAATGTGAGGAACACCCAGCTCCCAAAAAAGGGATATTCAGAAAAGGGACAAAAATAAAATTTGTATCAGCCATGAAGAATTTCTCCTCCACTGACTGAGGATAGAAACGGTGAAGAGTAGCATCAGAACAGATACTTCACTGTAATCTTGGCTCGAAAGTGGAGGAAATTGTTAGCAATCATTGTAACAAAGTATTTGCTGTGAATTCTTTGCAGGTGCACCATAGATTGAAACTCGACCGAGCACTTGCCATGAAAGTAACGATAGATCAGAGATAGACTCGCAATGTCTCTTCTGTGAGAAAGAGGTTTCAAGAGAAGGGAAAGCGACATCATTTACGTCCATTTTTTGCACAACCAGTTGCTTCTTAATCCTTACCACGCCGTGTTGCATGTAGTGTTATCTCACACCTTAAAGTCGTGTAATCTTGCTACTTAGAAATAAAATTCAATAATCAATATTCCAATGTTCATTGGCTTCTTCTCTTTACGCCATAAAGATAACTTTATTTTGACAGCCATCAGATCGATAATTCCCACAGACTACAGTATGGTCCATTCTTTTCGTACAATCATTGAACAAGATTTTTTGTTCGCAATTCTTACAAAAGAACTTAAGTTAATCATCTGATGTAACATATTGATCTGGCCACATCGTAATGTCTTCTTTCCGGACACATCCAATGCATTATTTGTAGATATTAGTGTTGGGACGATAAATCGGAATCGGAATCCAGAATCGGGAAAATATGTGCCTATTTTCTAATGCCAAAAATGATTCTTTTGATTTTTGGTTTGTTTGATTTTGTTTAAAACAAAACCTTCCACTGTTTGTAGTAATGTTAAAATAATAAATATTTATTGATTTTAAATAACGAATAAAAATAAAATCTTTAGACTAATCGTCACATGTGGTTTTATGGTAATCGAAAAAAAATAACTCTTCAGCTAAATAATTAGAGATTTATAAACAACCGGAATCAGTAATCGTGTCGGAACTGGGAATTTAGTGCCGAATCGGTAATTGTGTCTGAATCTGGAAAAATATTCGAACCGTCCCATCACTAATAAATGTACATAAAATAATATTCAACAACATGTTTAACGATGCAAATTTTATCATTTGTTTTCTAACATTTCTATATACTTGAAATATTACATCGAACGAGTCTATTGAAGATAAGACATTAACGAAAGAATGACAAAATAATTAACTTCATTGAACAACTTGAAGACAAAGCAAAATGACTAATTCTTGCAAAAATGAGACTCAAAAATACCAAGTAACGTACTTAGTTATAGATGTTACTTGTAAGGATGAATTTAATAAACGTGTTCATTTCGGCTGGCGTCATGTGTGGTTACTCGTGTTAAAACAGATGATGTATTATGTCGAATGTAAGATCAATTAGTTACCTAAGTTATGTACTACTGTTGGCAGTGTAACATAATCGCGTGAACATGACTCTACGGACTCAAATATATATATATATATATATATATATATATATATATATATATATATATATATATATATATATATATATATACTAGCAAAAGTCCTACTTAACCAAAACAACAAACTAAACAACTTCCTTAAAACAACAAAAATAATAAAAAAACAAACGCCAACCCAAAAACCTAAAACGCATTCTTACTTCATCCAAAATCAATCAAGACACAACAAAGGAGTCACAAAATGCAATAAACAACGATGTGGAGTCTGCAACATAATATTAGAGGGAAACACATACACATTCACGAACCCAATACAAACATTCAAAATTAAAAAAAAGACGTAGATTGCACCTCAAAAAATGTGGTCTATGTAATAAAATGTGCAGCATGCGATAAATCCTACACAGGAGCCACAAAAAACCTTAGTAATAGAGAAGCTCTATACAGATCCAACATCAAAATCGCAGAAAATAGACGCCTGCATGTATCACAGCATATACACACGTGCAGTGGAGGCAGATTCGAGATAATGCCCATTTTCCAAACTGCCAACTACTTCTACTTACTAACACAAGAAAAAAACTTCATAGCAAAGTTCAACCCCGCTTTGAACATCTCAATAATTATACACATAAATAGGCAAAACACAAAATACACTTATACGCATGCATACTTAGGTAAATGTGCACCCTCACACGCGAAACAAAACAAGCACAATAAAGCATGCGCACACATTCTCGGGCGCGCACATCCGTATCCAGTATAATACCATTTCCCTACATTAAACAAACAATTAGAAATTATACGTGTGTATGTGTATGTACACACATATGTGTGTATATGTATGTATGTGTGTATGTGTGTGTGCGTGTGTGAGTATATATATCATCTGTTATCTATTCTCCATCTTGTTTGTGTGTGTGCGTGCACTTATGTTTGGGTGACTGCATACATGTATGCATATGTGCTTGGATTAGGAAAGAAAGAAAACTTCAACCAATATATATGTAAGGTATGAGTGTATGAATATGTATGAGTGTGTGTGATGATGGGTGCGTGTGTCCATATATATATATATATATATATATATATATATATATGGGTGGATGAATGTATACGAATCTGTATATATATATATGTATGCATATATATCGGTGGGAAAATGTATTCGTTTGTGTATGTGTGTATATGAATGTATACGTATGTGTGGGCCCCCTGCATATGTCTCTATATATATGCGTGTGTGTATGTATATGCGTGTGCCTGCATACGTATGCGTATGTATGTGAGTGTGTATGTGCATACATGCATGTATATATATGTGTGTGTGCATGTATATGTATGTGTATGATTGTGTGATTGTGTGTGTATGTGTGTATATATTACCTCCTACCTATTCTCCATCTTATTTGTGTGTGTGTGCGTGTACTTAAGGTGAATGATTAAGTACACGTATGCACGTGTGTTTTGAATTGGAAAGAAAAAAAATTACCCAATACGTGTGTGATATGTTAATGGGTGGATGTGTGTGAGTATGTGTACGAGGGTGTAGGTAGGTATATATATATGTATGCTCCTACATATATTTATGTGTATATGCGTGTGTATATGTGTATATACCTGCGCGCGTATGCGTGTGTATATGTATATGTACATGTATGTATGTGTATGTGTGTGTCATTGTGTGTGAGTGTGTGCTATACATCAAAAAAGAAAGTCATAAAAAAACATAAAAACATTTACCAAATGGATCAAAAGCCCCCCCTCTTTGAACTTAACTCTGACTGGACATTATCAACATTTACTGTTGGCGACAGAATGTCTGAGACCACATCACTCTGAAAAACACATTTAGTATCAGCAGATGTAAAAATAACATTTCAAACTCTCATTTAAAAAAAAACTTTTTACGAAAATATCTGAAGAGAGCAAAACAAAGCTTGAAACGCATTATAAAAATGTTAAAATAAAAATATGATAAAAGGCTGAAAACCCCACAGTTGTTGATGGCTACACTCTTGTATATATATATATATATATATATATATATATATATATATATATATATATATATATATATATATTTACCAGTGGTGAAAAAACCGGACTAGAGTGCTCAATGTGTAGTCAGAGCAGTATATAGGAAATTTATTACTATGAGTCCAGAATGAGTTTACAAATTGTTTCAGCTAGAGGAAAATCCTCAAAGAGAGGAAAAATCCAACTAGCATCATCAGAATTCATAGATGGACTAAGTTATAAAGTCAAATAAAAATGGAAAGATCGTAGATAAAGGGGAGTTAGAAAAGAAGGGGGGGGGTGGGGAGAGGACGTTGGAGTTTAAAGTAGTAGGAGTGTATTAAAAAAAGAGAGGGGTTTATAATTAAATATTAATTATGTGTAAATTCTTATATACGTGTTTTTTAACGGTTTAAACTTAACTACAGCTACAGTTGCACAAATAATCTAGAAAATAAAATTAAAAAACACAACAATAAAATACTAAATAACCACAACTATAATAACAATGGTCAAAATAACTGTAACTGCCTTAACAAACCCCAATGCCCGCTCCAGCAAAATTGTCTCTCAACAAATGTGGTTTACAAAGCAACTATTGCCCCTGCTGAAGACCCACAAAACAAAAAATTTTACATTGGCCTCTCAAGCACCACGTTCAAAGACAGATTTAGAGTGCATAAATGCTCCCTAAATAACCCCAACCACCCCAATAGTACTTCATTAACTAACCACTATCTACTACTTACCCGAAACAACCTCACCCCAATTATTAGCTGGGAAATTCTTAATAGAGCTAGTACCTGTAAATCACTAAACTCCCCATGTTATTTATGCTTAACTGAAAAATTACTGATTACTAATTTTAGAGATAGAGATAAACTTCTAAATAAAAAAACAGAAACCTCACTTAATTGTAAACATTATAAATCCCACCTCTTAAGCAACTTCTCACCCTTCTAATAATAACTATAACCCACCCTTAAAATCTAACACTAACGAATTACACACACCCTATTTACAACCTAAACTATATAGTCCCCCATTCATTCTAAAAGAACCCCTCCACAGAACCCCCACCTATTTATCCCACCATTTTTTAGCTGCATCTCTCTTTACCTAACTCATTTTTGTACCCCCCCTTTGCCTTAATCACTCCTTATGTCATTATTTAAAGGTTCTCGCCCCATAGTTTCTTATTGGCTATTTCCATAGTTAGGTCTCGATTTCTATTATTTCAATTACGTACTTATCACAATTGGTATCCTTCGACTTGCCTCTCGGTCTATTATCTACTTGTTAACAACTAATCATTTACTTACCTTCTATTTTAATTAATTATTTAATTTACCATCTACATATAACTTATATAATACACTTTTCTCTTATATTTACCTCTTACTAATTCTTTCAATAATAATTATCATATTTTTTAACACGAAGCTTATTTACATATATTTCATATTTGTGTTTGTACATATACTCAAGCACATGCTCCTCCCCCATTGATGTGTGTATTTTTTTACATGTGTACTCATGTGTATGTATTTGTGTGTTTTTGTTATCTACTTACTATTAACATTTTATTAACAATTATATTAATTTTTATTATTTAATTAACTTACTGATATCCTAATTTTTTTACTTTATTAAATAAACCTATAACGTATAATTCACCTATTTACCCTTCTATTTCCCATTTCTTTCTTTCAACTTAACGCCCGACAATTCAAAAAATTATAAATAATAAATTAAAAACAAAAAACTAATTTTTTCAATCTCTCCCTGCCCAGCTAATTTATATATATATATATATATATATGTATATATATATGTGTGTATATATATGTATATATATATGTGTGTGCGTGTGTATGTATGTTTATGTGTGTGTATGTATTTATATGTGTGTATATATATATGTGTATATGTATTTATATATGTATTTGTATTTGTGTGCGTATCTTCTACATGTGTGTATATGTATGTGTTTATATATATTTGTATTTGTGTACGTATCTTCTACATGTGTATTTGTGTGTGTGTGTTTTTCTGTGTGTATGTGTTTTATTCACTTATTATAAATATCTCCCTAATAATTTTATGAATTTATTATTATTTGATTAACTTCCTGATATTCTTACCTATTTCTATATTAGTAAAATAAACTTGTAACTTATAATTCATTAATTTATATTTTTCTCCTTCTCTCTTTTCTTCAACTACAACGCCTGAAAATTTAAAAATTATTTATAAAATATTTTTCAATTCCCCCCCTCCCAGCTAATTTATATTTATATATATGTATGTATATGTATATGTATATATATATATGTATGTGTAAGTGTGTGCATCTGGATGTATGTGTATTTGCATATATGTTTATATATGTATATATGCGTGTATTTTTACGTATCTGTGTATGTGTGCATATATATATATGTGTTTGTTTATATATATATATATATGTATATGTATATATATATATGTATGTGTAATCACGTATGTGCTTTTCCCCCATTTACGTATGTGCATTTGCTGTACATATTTATGCGTGTGCTTATATTTGTGTGTTACTTATTAAAAATGTTTTTTTCTATTATTTAAGTTACTTACTTAAGCTTTCACCTATTTTATTTTATTTCATTAAAATAAACCTGTAACGTATAATTTCAACCTGCCCGGCTAATTTATTTATATATATATTTTATTTAATTATATATATCATTACACTATCAAAATAAACCTATAAAGTATAATTCATTAACTTATTTTTCTTTTTCTTTTTCTTTCCATTTTATAAACAATAAATATCTTTCAATCTCTCCCCGCCCGGCTAAATTACTTTAAACCCCATTTTCAACCCGTTCCTTCACTAACATTAACTCTCCAACCTGTTGCCATGGTGATCCTTTAAATTAACTGCTACTTATGCCGTTATCAATAAAAGTAGCGTCTTTTAAGTTTAAACCGTTAAAAAACACGTATATAAGAATTTACACATAATTAATATTTAATTATAAACCCCTGTCTTTTTTTAATACACTCCTACTACTTTAAACTCCAACGTCCTCTCCCCACCACTCCCCCTTCTTTTCTAACTCCCCTTTATCTACGATCTTTCCATTTTTATTTGACTTTATAACTTAGTCCATCTATGAATTCTGATGATGCTAGTTGGATTTTTCCTCTCTTTGAGGATTTTCCTCTAGCTGAAACAATTTGTAAACTCATTCTGGACTCATAGTAATAAATTTCATATATATATATATATGATTGTTAAGCTGGATTAAATCCGACAACAATATGAAAAGAGAATGGAGGTGAAAGGACCTGAATACTCAACGATTCGCCCGATTTATGCGGGCTTTTTCAAGAGGGATGGTCGTTGACGAAAGAGTCAGAAAATTTGGGGCTATATATTATGATGGGGAAGAGCAGCGTGTTTTCTCTATGGAAATTATATGCCTTTATACATATACACATTTTATGATTAGAGAAAATTATAAATTAGAGTAAACTAGCGTAGTGATTTGAAATATATATATATATATATATATATATATATATATATATATATATTTCAAGTTTAACCTTTGTCTAAATAGTTCTATTTAATGATTAGTTTCTGACAGATGTGGAGCAACGTGAAAAAACCCTTTTCTTTGTTTAATTATATTATTGAAATGGGAGATTATAGCCGACTCAATTAAACGTCGTGTGGATCTGTTATGTATGTGTTTAAGAAAAGTTGCTTTGTTAAAATTAAAATGGTGGTCGTTCTCCATGATGTGACAAAATATGGCGTTGAGTGCATTGTTGTTTTTTACATCTCTTTTGTGTTCATATATTCTTTTATTTACATTACATTGAGTTTCTCCTACGTACATTCTTCCACAATCAAGGCAGAGTATGGAATATATTCCGGCTTTGATGTTAGTGTTTGTATTAGTCATAATTTTACGTGTTAGATCCCTAATTGTTAAAGAGTTTACTTTTGTTATTTGAATGCCTGTTTTATTTAGATTCTTATAGAGTGTGTCGTTGTTTTTATTAGTTGGTAATGTTAATTATCTGTCGTGGTCGTGTGTCTGGCTATTTAGGGAATTGCCTCGGTTTCGGTTATGGTAAACTTTTAGTGCTTTCCTTTTTGTATTTGTCAAAAAATGTTGAGGTATTGTAAGTTCATAATTGTACGTTCAATTCTTCCTTGATGTATGATGTATTCCTCACTGCATATCTTCAGGGCCCTCCATTCTATTCGCTCTTTATATATATATATATATATATATATATATATATATATATATATATATATATATATATATATATATATATGGCGATTAAGCTACACTGAATATTCCGCGTTTCATCCACTCTAGGACTATACAGGCTTATGCGCCTGCAGAGTCCTAGAGTGGATGAAACGCGGAATATTCAGTGTAGCTTAATCGCCATATATATTTTATAACTTACTAACTAGCTCTACCTACTATTGAGCACTTTTGAAGTAAATACTTAAAGTTTACACATAAATTTATACTTTTGTATATTAATTTTATGTGAGTAAATGAAGGAGTTATATATATATATATATATATATATATATCGAATATGAAAAGATATAGGCTTTTATAATGTTCGTTCTCTTTATAATTGGTGAAATTTTCATATTGACAATGTAATTGTCTGATTTGTTGTAAAATTCTGTCATAACAAAACTTAATACCCATCACCATTTTGTCCGTCGCTAGTAATTTATTTTGCCTCCCGAACAAAGTGATATCTTCCCAGGTTTTAGTTATTGTTGTGGGGTGAAAAGCTCGGCAGGGGGTGTTGTGGGGTACAAATCACCCCTATTTGAGAACTAATTGGAATCAACCAGTCCTATGAATACCACTGGTTTCAGAGACTAAATCGAGACCTTCATACCATGTTTAATTGCATGCTACGAACACGTTCGTCTCATACCACTTTAGTGGCTCCTGTATTCTTTATGATAAATACATATTATATTTTATACACTTTACACTACTTGCGGTTTCTTTTATTTTTAACCCCTGGCTGACGAGGACGATTCAAGAACTTCCCGAATCAATCTACAATAATTTCTAACAGTAACTGAATGACGAATATTCGGGCAACGAATTCACTCTAAAAATAAAACAGCCATTGGAAGACAGCATTTGATGACCAAAAGGATTCAAGAAAAAAAAGAACACACGCGGATATTCGAAATAATTTTTTCCCTACACTCGGGGAAAATTCGAAATTTCAAAAATACCCCTTAACATTTATTGTTTGGGGCTGAAATTAAGTTATTAAGTTAGATCAATATCCAAGGACCCCATATCTAAAATTTCAAGTGTTTAGACCCCAAATTTTCGGAGGAGTTTGGTAGAGTTCTCAAAGGTCAAATCGTTTAACTTTTACCCCTTAACAGCAAAATTTATGGCCGAAAACCAATCACAAAGATTTTCCCAAATCTCAGTACCCTGCATATTAAATTTCGAGTCTGTAGACTGAAAATTGACAGAGTTATTGCGTAGGGAAATGTACACAGACACACACACAGACATGTTCACTTATATATATATATATATATATATATATATATATATATATATATATATATAAGAGCAAACAGTTAATAAAACATGTTAAAAAACACTTTGAAATGAGTTAAAAACATATTTAATCTGAAAAGGAAACACTTGATAAATGGATTGTCCTTAATCCACAGAGTTTCGAAGAAATACTTTCCTTCTCATCAGAGGGTAGGAATTAGCAAAATCCGGGAAGTATTTGATGAAACTGCAAGTAAGTCAAAGATCTTACTTGATAACAAAAAGTGAAGCAGAGGGAATATGGTGAAGAAAAAGTGATTACACGTGAATTGATAGTCTGGTGAAAGGTAAATTATCCAATGACTATATATATATCATCACCATGCAGTCCGTCAGTCTTGACGATGACTAGTCGAGGCCTCAGTGCTTTATCCTTTTGTGTTGACATAGTCCTCTTTCTGTGTCAGACATCCGGTCACAGACACTGCATATGTGGGTGCCAGAGTTGTGTCGTCTATAATGTCTCAGCTCGAAGGCTTCTCAAATCTTTCTCTCTATTTCTTCCTTTCCTTTGTTGAGACTGTTCCGCCAACCACTCCTTTCTTTGGCTTGTTCCTCCCAACTCTCGACATTGATGTTCATTGCTTTCAGGTGCCACTTTGTTACATCTTTGTAGCGAATCTTCTGATCTCCTACCTTGCGGTTTCCATTTTCCAGTTCCCCGTAGAAGATTATCTTTGGAATTCGGTTTTCTTCGATTCTAGTAATGTGCCCGGTCCATCGTAGTTGCATAGTAGCAAGGGTAGCTTCCACACTATTTAGGTTTGCTCTCCTGAGAACTTCCGTGTTTGGTATAAAGTCACTCCATTTGATGATCCTTCTCGGGTGTCTCTGTTGGACGTCTCTAGCCGGATACCAGCCCTTGTCCAGAGCCTCTTTTCTAGCTTGCCAAAGGAGGCACATGCCCTTTGAATTCGGCAGGTTATTTCTTTAGCACCTTGCCGTTGATTGTTATTATAGGCTCTTGCGAGTCGTTCTTATCTGGTGAGGGCTGATACATCACTTCAGTTTTCTCTATGTTGATTTGTAGGCCTATCTTCCTGGCTGTTTGAGAGAAAGTATCAACTATCCTTTGCATTTGAGCTATATTGTGAGCTATCAGAGCAGTGTCGTCTGCGAACAGTAGTTCTGTTATCAGCTCCTTCCTTGTCTTGGTCTTGGCCTTCAGTCTTACAAGGTTGAATAGTTTCCCATCAGAGTGTGTGTGGATGAAGACACCTTCTTCGATGCTTTAATGGAGCAGCATTAGGACGGCTGTCAGAAATAGGGTGAACAGTTTTAGGGCCAATACGCACCCTTGTTTAGTGCCGTGGTTTACTTCCAAGATTTCTAAATTCTCTACTACAACTCTCCTTTTTGTTCCTTCGTGAAATTGTTTTATGATTCCCACAAAGTGATCGGGGCATCCAAACACTTTAAGGACCTTCCACAGCATTTTTCGGTCAACCGTATCAAATGCTTTACGGAAGTCTACAAAGACTATGTAGAGCTCTCGATACTGTTCAATGGCTTTTTCTTGAATCTGTCGTAAGCTGAAAATCATATCTATTGTAGATCTTTCATGTCTGAATCCACACTGTGTTTCGGTTAGGATCCTTTCCGCCAATCTGGCTAACCGTGCTTGCACCACTTTAGCCATTATTTTCCCGGCAATGATCAGCAAAGATATATCTCGATAATTGCTGCAGTCTTTGTGATCACCTTTGTTTTTGTAGATTGAGATGATCATGACATCTTTGAATTTTTGTGGCAGGGTTTTTTGTTGCCAGCATTTTGCTATTATGTGAAGTTTTCTCATGAGTTGTTCTCAACCGAACTTGTATACTTCAGGTGGTATGCCGTCAGTTCCTGGAGATTTGTTCATTTTAGTTTTGTCAATTGCTTTTCTTACTTCCCCAAGAGTTGGTGTGTCATTCAGGTCCATCTGCTGGGGGAAGACTTATGTGACTTAAGATCTCCTCATCTGTATTGGATTGCATATTCAGTAGGGTACCGAAGTACTCTTGCCATCTTTGAATTATCTGTTTTGGTTGGGTCAGTATGGTGTTTCCATCTTCTGATAAGAAGGTGTTAGTCATCTGGGCTCTGAAGAGACCTGCAGAATTGTTTTCCTCGGCTTGCCTCTGCATATCTTCAGCCTTTTTCAGCCACCATGATTAAAAGTGGGAAATGAAAATAAAAATAAAATCAATGGGGGGGACAGCTGAACCGTTTCGCCCTCACTTTTCATAATCTGGATCAAGTGATTAATAAAATCGAGTGAAATATTTTAAGCATATCGTCTCCCATTTCACTCGTTTTTATTAATAAAAAAGGAAATCCCTTTATTCTGCTTATGAAAAGTGAGGGCGAAACCAGTCAGCTGGCCTCCCCCATTAACTTTTATTTAAAGTCAACGTGTCTGTGGGTCTGCCTATCTGTCTGTCTGTGTGTCTGTACATTCCCTACGCAATAACTCTGTAATTTTTAGTCTACAGACTCGAAATTTGATATACAGGTACTGAGATTTGGGAAAATCTACATAATCTGTTTTCGGCCAGAATTTTTTCTGTTAAGGGGTCAAAGTTCAACGATTTGACCTTTGAGAACTCTACCAAACTCCTCCGACAATTTTGGGTCTATACACTTGAAATTTTAGATATAGGTTCCTTGGACATAGATCTAATTTAATAACTTGATTTGAGCCCAAAAAATAAATGTTAAGGGGTCATAATAGGGGTCAAAGTTTAAAAAATTGACCGTTGTTTTGTTTCTTTTTTTTTGTTTTCTTTTGGCTCAATATACACTTCCAAACACCCGGGCAACGCCGGGCTGAAATACTAGTGTATATATATATATATATATATATATATATATATATAGTATTTATAAAAAAAATATATATGTAGTATGTATAAAAAAAGAATATATATATTACCATTTTAATCTTTTTCAAAAGTAGCATATATATATATATATATATATATATATATATACATATATATATATATATACATTATAGTACACCATAATCGCGTTGACACACCGGTTCTCGTAAGATCACCGAAGTTAAGCAACGTTGAACCTAGTTAGTACCAGATGATGACCATTTGAGAAGGTTAGGCGTTGTATGTGCTCTCCGCTTATCTCGGCATTTGTTTCTAATCGTCTTGTACACTTTACTTGCCACTGGTATTTAACAATGTCGACTCGGGAGAGGTGTGGGTGGAGATTGCGCACCTCCTGCTAATAAGACTTTCACGCACAAGCACCCCTTCGTGGGTAACAATAGTCTGTGAAAGACTGAGGGAGCCCATATACATACATACATGCCACTTTTGAAAAGATTGACAGTGTGATATATTGTGATATATATATATATATATATATATATATATATATACATACCACTCTTTCAATCTTTTTTATAAAGTGGTATATATATATATATATATATATATATATATATATAATTATAGAACTCAAATGACCTTGTAACCATGTATGTAACCCACTTTCCGGTTTACGATATCCGGTTGCGCATGCGTGCATGACCTGCGCACTGGAATATTAACGTTGTTATTTCGAAATTATTATTTAACATGGGTAGAGTAGGGTTTGAAATAACTTAAATGTAATACAGAAATGAACGATGTAAAAAAAGCAGACAGTATTAACAATTGTTTATTTGGATAATTTAAACGCAAAAAAAACAAAAGGACAATTATTATGTGAGGTTTAAAATAACTTAACACAATACAGAAATGAACGATTTAAAAAAAAGCATTGAATTTGAATTTTAACTATAATAAGTATTATGATATCTGTTCAGTGCACATTTACCTATAAGTATGACCAACCACTTATAATTCAGTAACTGTTTTTTTTCAAAAATAATTAATTATAATAAACAGAACGACTCATAGAAATCTATCTATATTCTTTTTTCATTTTAATATACTTTCATAGAAATGTTTCTGCTATGTCAAAAAAAACTATTTTCTTTACGTCACAAGTGTCACGCTCATGCATGAATTCCATAGCTAATATAACATACTGACCCAACGGGTCACGGTTCGTCTAGTAATCAATAAGTATAATCCGTCAATAATTAACAAAACAAAAAGATCCATTCCTTTCATCTTAATTAAACATCCACATTTGAACTTTAATGTCACGGGTAGTCTAATATATATATATATATATATATATATATATATATATATATATATATATATAGAGAGAGAGAGAGAGAGAGAGAGAGAGAGAGAGAGAGAGAGAGAGAGAGTGAGAGTGAGAGAGAGAGAATTTTTTATAAAAGCCAAAGACAATGCGGGGAAAGACCGGAATTATGAAAGTAAAGAAAGAAAAACAAACAAATGTAGACGGGTGTACTTGAGTAGAGGAGTGTCTAGCCTTTATTCGTCTATCTTTCCTCACCTCAATGTATAATTATTTATAACCAAGTTGCTGATATACCCACGGACTTTACATACACCGGATATACCAGCAACTATGTATGTCACTAAACTATATGTTTAAGTTATACTTATAAACAAGCATCAGTAAATCAATATGTATGTAGATAAGCTGATCTATATCGATAATCTAAATGTTGTCCGGAGGTCAACTCATACCACCCTGACGTTATTATTTTAAATAAATAACAAATGATGAGGATAACAGGAAAGGTAGGAGTCTAAATATGTTTGTGCAAATTGTGTAAACAAATGACCAGATAACGGTGGATGGTTGGTTGGTTGTTTTTGTTTTACGGCATATCAACCCTTTTCGGGTTATTTAATGCCGAATCCAAAGATTTTGAAGAAATATTTTTTAATAGAATATATTTGTTGTTTTCACGTCGGTTTCTATTGTTTCTATTTAATCCATAGTTGGGACCCTAACAGGTACTACCACTCCGGGTCACAAGCTGAGACCTCACCACTGGATATAGTTTAAGGTCATATCCAGGACCCCGATTCAGGGACTTTTACCCTCTGCAGGGGGACAGTCGACGTATTCTAATGCCCCACGGACAGGGCCCAGATAACGGTGGAATATAACAGGAAAGTATATTGACATTTTACTATACACTTCCTCCTTCTTCCGGCTCTCTACGTCCTTCTTCTTGTAATCTAAAATGGTTTGCAAAATAGATTTTTCTGTTTACTTTAGTTTGAGTTGATATTGAAGCCTTGAGGAATGTGAACCTCGAAAGAGATCGCAACTGAAACGTCTATGGACATAAGAAACCAATAATATTTATATAAAGAAAGAAATCTTTACCACATGTATATGCTAACATTTGCAAGAGGAAACGTCGATAGTATCACAACTGTAGCAAAATAATGATTTTAGTGTTAATGGTAAGAAGACCGAGTAGCCGCAAGCTTCACTGTAACTCGAGGACGTAAGTTTGGTTTATAGTCGTTAATAGTAAAAATCACGTTTCCCCATTACTTCATAGCGAGAATTTGATCGACAATACTCTAATTGATTACGATTTATTTATTACATTTTCACCCCAAACAAGGCACATTGCAACTTTGATGTAGTGGGATACTATCAGGGACATAAGCTACAGGGGTACTATATAGGGAGTTGGGCAGCAAGATGTCGGCTTACGTTTCACTCGAACTTCTGCATGTAAGTACAGTTAGGGAAGCAGGGACCCGGAAGGGAATTCCACAATTTAGCGGGTCTGTGGAAGAAACTATTGGATTAGAACGCTCTCTTACATCTAGGGATCTCTACTGTGAAGGGGTGGGATTTAGCTGCTTGTCGGGGTACTTATGTCGAGGGGGTACAAGTGCTTACATTTCGTCAGAGCATTCATCATTAAAGTACTTGTAGAACAGGCAGAGATATGCTACATTTCATTGATGGAACAGAGGCTGAAGCTTGGATGACAGTTCAGGACCTATCAGATTGGCAACTCTCTTTTGAACCTTGTCTAGGAGCGAGAGACTTGTAGCAGATGCACCAGCCCAAATATGACAACAATACTCCATACATGAGCGAATTGTGGCCTTATAGAGGTACAGGATACTTTCGGGCGTTAGTAGCTTTCTAGCACGGTAGAAAGAACGTCCGTTCTTCGCAGCGGTCCTGGCAATACTCTCAATGTAATTGTTCCAACTCATGTTTCCTGTGAACGTTAGGCCCAGGAGTTTAAAAGATGTACTTTCAAATAAATTCTCGTTGGCGATTGCTATTAGCGGTAGAGAAGGTTTCTTGTAGTTATTCAAAGAAACAAGTTTAGTGTTGGCAGCATTGAAGGTTACCATCCATTTTTGTCCCCATTCCACTACAGATCGGGGTCGTCCACTAGTGTTTTTGCCATTTCTTTAGATATGTGTTCATTTGTTTTCCTGTCGTGTCTGTTATAGAGCGTGGTGTCATCAGCATATATACCCATCTCACAGACAATTTTGTCAGGGAGGTCATTTATGAATATTAGGAATAATAGAGGTCCAAGGATAGGCCCTTGAGGCACTCCCGCATTTATATAACATTGTTTAGATGTATGACTATCGAGGACAACCTGGATTTTTCTCTTATCTAAGAAGGATTTAATTATGTTAAGTATTCTTCCAGTGGTACCGTATGATCTGATTTTCCTGAGAAGACCTTCATGCCATACCCTGTCAAAAGCCTTAGATATATCTAGAGCTACCGCTCTGCCCTCTCCCGCTTTGTCCAGTGAATGGTGTATGCGTTCAGAGATTACAGTGAGGATGTCTGCCGTGGAATGGGCTTGTCTAAATCCATATTGTTGGTCAGTCAGAAGTTTAGTATCTGTAAGGTGATGGACTAGAGCTTGGTTAATTATGATTTAATTTTGAAATGGTCGTGATATCTACAAAATCTAATTAATAGGTATAGAAGCGCCGCACTATTTACGAACATGGTAACGCATATAGGGGATAAGTCAAAGTTTCACAATCAAAATCTAACACTGTTCAAGAAAATATTTTCTATATTTTTTTATAAACTTAATTAAATAACCTCCCTTTATAGTTGTTCTTGATCAGTTAAAATCATTAAAAACATTTTCTCTCCAAAAACTTTCTAAAAAAAAACATGGCTATCTGTTTACGGTTTCAAATTGGCTTTTTAATTTCATGATTTATAAAAATGTCTTGTTGAGAGAATACTGCAAGTTTATTTATTATAGTTTCTTTTTAAAAAAATTTTTTAAAATGTGCAAGTGAATTGACATCTGTCCTTATATAATTTATATTAAAAAAATTATTCCGGAACAAAAAAAAATGCGTTGTGCGTTGAAATTTCATTGAAAGAAAATCTAATTTTTAATTAATTCTTTTAAGCTTTAAAAGGTTAAAAAAGGAATTTTCTAAAAATTGTTTCCAATTTGTCTTTGTTTTATTTTTTATTCATGTTATTCATAATGTGTTTTAAAAAGTTTTCAACTACCGTGGAATTTCCATATAATATAATAGCTTGATTGGTGCCAAATAATCTTTAATTATCACAGTCACAATTCATAGAATATAATTAACTAATTAACTTATTAAAATAAGGGAGTATACTTATAACGTTAAATTACGTCCTTAACACTGAATTTGCAACATACGTAGCTGAGAAATAAAAATATATGTTTTAATACAGAGAACAGGTTAATTAAATCTAATTAAATTACATCGAACAATAAATGTATGCTGATGACACGACCATCTATGGCAACACGTCAAAGGCTGTAAATGACAAAGTTCTTTCTGATTCTCTCTCCTCTGGTCTCGAGCGCGTGGTTCAGTGGTGGAAGTCGTGGCTGGTTACCTTTAATGCATCTAAAACCAAACTCTTATCCTTACATCATCAACGCTCTGATCCCCATCTGGCATCAATTGGGATGTATGGCTCTCGTCTGTGAGAGGCCCCGTGTTTTGACAAGCTTCTGCGTTTGACCTTTACTCCTGATCTGAAATGGAACATGTACATCAAGTCTGTTGCCAAGGTCGCTGGAAAGATGGTGGGATCCTTCTACCGCTCCAGAAGATATCTCACTACTGATGCAATTCTCTATCTATATAAAAGCCAGGTACGTCCAAGGATGGAATACTGTTGCCATATCTTGGAAGGAGCTGCTAAAAACAGCCTATCCTGCCTTGACAGAGTACAAAATAGACTTCGTGGCTTAGTGGTGGATGCCCTTTTCTCTACCTTGCAACCTCTCTCCCACAGAAGAGACGTTGCGAGCCTATCCTTGTTTTATCGTTATTTCCATGGCAGGTGCTAGTCTGAACTCCAATCTCTGGTCGCCCCTCGCCAATCTTTCACAAAAACACCCATCTAGCCGAATCCACTGTGAAAATTTTCCCCCACTCTTTATCTGTGCCTAAATCAAAACGTGGATTCCATGAACAAAGCTTCTTTCTTAGAACTGCATGCCTGTGGAACTCTGTTCCGTCTGCCTGCTTCCCACCGGACTACAACTTGGATTTGTTCAAATCCAACGTTAAAAAATCCTAATGAACCGCCCCCTTAAGTAAACACTTCATCAAATCTCCACACTAACGTAATGTACTTGCAATAACCGTTATCCCTGAGTGGCTTCCGGGCCTTGATAAGTGGTGTCCACTGTGTAAAAAAATATATCTTGTTTGAACATAGTTATATTTCTAATATAAACATTTATATAATAATAATTATATTATATAATAACGATTAGGTTAAAGCCTACGATATTCTAATCTTATACAAAAAAAGAATTAACTAAGAGAAACGTAAATATGATTTAAGAAAAGGACATTAGTTTCATTGTAGCTAACATAATTTTAATATAAATTGTTTTTAAATAATAAATAATTGAATTATTATATAATAAATTTTTGGTGTTTATTGAAATGAGGATTGAATAATTCTCCTACAAAATCAAATATGGTTTCAATAACATATCACACATTGCAACAATTCTTGAAAATTGTTTCGGCTTTGTGTTACCATGTCCAATTCTTTTTCTTTTCTTTTTAAAGTTAAAAAAAGTCCAATTCTTCTGATGAGTTAACGTGGATAAAATTCGGTATTGACATAAAAATAACCGATTGTTTCTTCGATATGGAACAGGTGCTGTAAAGAATTTTGAAATTTTGACGTGTTGAAAAAAAAATGGTAAAATGAATACAATCTTGGCAATTGGTATACAGCTGTTTTGTCATCTATTTAATGAAATTTAAGACGATAGAATAAATACGTATAAGAACCAAATACGTCTTAAGATAGAGTGATGTAACCATGACGAGCCGCACCCGTTCCATACCTGGATCTCGAAATATGGTGGGTGATGCCCTTTTCTCCTCTCTGTTACCTCTTTCTCTCAAAGAAGACATTGCGAACCTATCTCTGCTATATCATTATTATCATTATTAACAGATGCTCAATTAAGCCTCACGCTATGGTCTCCTCAGGCTGCAAACACTCAACTAGTTGCAACTACTATCATCAATCCTCCATATTTTCTATCTGCGTTGTGCCTGAAACTAAACAAAAATTCCATGAGCAGAATTTTTTTAGAGCTGCTCATTTATGGAACACATTACTGCGGGTCTGCTTTCCAACTGACTATAACATGATCGCTTTCAAGTTCAACGTAAACAAGTTCTTGATGATCTGTCCTCTAAAATAAATTACTTCTATCTAATTTCCACTATAACCGATCAACACGATGTTGTATTACCTGACATCCATTAACCCTTATCCCTGAGTGGTCTCCGGGCCTTGATAAGCATTAACTATATAGTAATACATATAATATTAAAAAGTATCCGTGCACTGTTGTAACGTAGTCGTCTGTTGCACGTTACCGGACGCAACACGTTGTACGTGGACTCGCTCGCAAAGGAAAATGATAACGTCGACACATCTTTTCTTAGTGAAGGAAAAACGTATTTATTTTATCATTTCTCGTAACCAAAACAGCTACTCGCTATAAGTACAGGGTACCAGATTTACAAAAGTTTGGCTTATATAAGGAAAAGAGAACAAACTTTTTCATTGGCAGACCTTCACTGGCAAACCTGTCAACGACGGTTTCCTTTTTTTCTTTCTTCTTTTATTTTCCTCCTTGTTCCGCTTTGTCTCCATATTCACTTCTATATATGCATATCTATATATATATCAAAGCATCGTTAAACTCACGACTCGATCAGCAGCCGCCGATAGCATAATGGTTAGGTACCTTGACTGTTGTACAGACAGTCGGGTTTCAATCCTGGCTTGAGGTAGTTGCCTGTCTAGCCGCACTGATGAGCTGTGAAACAGTGAAACAGTACTGTATGTGGATGACTATATATATACAGTGTGACCCAAAAAACGGGCCCCAACTCTAATTAGGCCCCGTTTCTTAGTGTTTTGTCCGAATGAAATGAAACTTTGGTCATAACTAGTTTATTATATTCAAAACATCACATCAAAACACTAGAGTCTTTGGCCTTTCTTTCTCCGTTCTACAGCATATGTTCTAGATGGTCCGTGCATTTCTTGAGGCACAGCACGAAGTTGTCCATGATGTTCTTACAGACTGAATTGATAATGGTTCTCATCTCCTCCCTGATGGCTTCCTTGCGTTCCGTGATGGTTCTGAATTTCCCTGCATAGACTCTGTCCTTAAGATAGCCATAAAGAAAAAAATCTGGGGGGTCTTAGGTCCGGGCCATGAGGTGCACACTCAAAATCAGTCGATCACTCGACCTCCGAAGTTCTCTTTCAGCCAATCTCGGGACAGGTTTGAGGTGTGAGAACTTGCTCCGTCCTGCTGGAACCAAAACTTGCTCGGGTAGATGGTCTGGAGCTCACTCTTGAAGGTTTTGAGGGCCTCCACATAGCGCTCCTTGGTGACTGTCACTGCTGCGCCAGATTCTTCGATGAAGATTGGTCCGATAATGCCTCTGGCCGAGATAGCAGCCCACACCGTGCACTTAGGAGAGTGCAGGGGCTTGGTGGCTAATTCATTGGGTCTGGAGGACCCCCGGAAGACATTTGTCTTGGAGTTCGCCTTTCCATCAAGATGGAAGTGGGCTTTATCTGAGGTCCAAAGGAGGTTAAGGAAACTTGGTGTCTCCTCGATCTTCTCGAGCATCTTGACTGCCATAGCCCTCCTCTGCTTCTTGTCTGAAGCTGTAAGGATCTGCAGCGTCCGTATTCTGTATGGGTAAGCCCTGATATCGTTCACCAGCACTCTCCTACAAGTCTCACGGGACATACTGAGAGACTGACTTCGCTTACGCACAGAGCGTTTCGGACTCTGCTGGAGAGACTCTCTCACTCTTTCGACCAGCTTGGCTGTTCGCTTCTTGGGACGTCCCAAGTGACTTGGACGGTTCTCTCTTGCAGGGTTGAGGTTCTCCACGTTCCCATATTTCTCGAAATGGTCCACCCAGTTCTGAATTCTGCTTTTAGATGGAGCTTTTTCACATTTGGACTGACGCATGAAATTGTCGTTGATTCTGCCATGTCCTGTAAAATAAGGGCAATGGGTGAATGAATAAATAAAGGAGATATCACATAAAGTGTATAACGGGGCCATTTTGGGGGTCACCCTATATATATATATATATATATATATATATATATATATATATATATATATATATATATATAAGTTAAACGTCTGTGTGTGTGTGTGCTCACGATTAGGCTCCTATATGGTTGACTATTATAGAAAACTGATCACATATAATGATAGAAGATGTATCGAGACACAGGAATGGGTATGTTTGATCAGCCATAATGATGATTCATTAAAATTGTGGGGCCTGCGTGCGACCCTGGTCCACAAAGTATGGAAATAAAAAATTTAAGAATTAAATAAAAAACGTTTACAGATGTTTTTGATATAAATGTACATAATAATACTTTGATAAGTATGTTTTAACTTAAATAGGGATAGTATAATAAAATTGTGGGGTCTGCGTTCGCGCCTGGCCTCCATAGAATGTAAATAGGCACAAACTTTAATAAAGACTTTTTATATCTATCTATATACTTTGATAATTATGTTTCAGTTTGAAGAAATATGGTATAATAAAATTATTGGGTGTTCGTTCGCGCCTGACCTCCATAGAATCGAAATATGTTACAAAGTTTAACAAGGTTTTTTAATATAGATCTACAAAATATTGTGATAAGTGTTTCAGTGTGAACACAGTATGGTATAATAAATTATGTGGTTTATCTATTTTATTTTTACTTTCATCATATTTTGCTTTGGTTTGATACACCCAAATTCGAAGCTATCTCTTTACAAACCTTCCTTTTCATAACCTATCATACTTTCATAAATCAGAGTCCATTTTCTGTAGGCTGTTTTTGAACCCAGTCAACGACGTGTACTTTTGCTAGTATATATATATATATATATATATATATATATATATATATATATATATATATATATATAAATGTAACTCTTGGTTCGTTTGTAATTAATAGTCTAAATAACCACTGGACTGGTGGTTTCCACATTTTGCTATAATATGTTTACTGTACCCATGCGTGTTTCTATATATATCTTTTTAATTATAACATTATACTTTATTTTTCTATAATAAATAGGTGGTTTTCTTTGGGGACAATTATTTCACGATTGTGCCATCATGTGACATCACTAAACGGAACTTTCATATACCAAATTGACTTTTTTCGTTTAAAAATGGAATTATTTCTCTTTCGTTAATATATTTTTTTAATATTTCGTGTTTTATATATATAAAGTACAATTGTTGAATGTTATTCTTTTGATTATATGTGATGAAGAGAAGCACAATTAAAAAAAAAGATTAAAACGGAGCGAAATTTAAATTTCCATTGCATTTTTACAACAATCCAGCACGTACATCACAAGTTTTATCATAAGTTAACGAGCAACCCTTAAAAATCTGGTAACTGAGTGTCAAATCTGCTTAAAATATTGTAAAAAAAAAAAAAAATAGCACCTCTCTATAACATACTGGCAATAATTTGGTTCTGTTCTTCCCTTGAGTGTTCTAATAAGAGGGATTGATTTACTAGGATCTGTATTAGAAGCTGAGCAAAATTCTTTAATTGTTGAATTTTTTGCATTTTGGTTAAATTTGTTAGTTTGCAATCGCTAAAAGCCCACATAAGAATTGAACAAAAGATAAAATTAAAAAGAATGGTACTCATGCAGAATTTACCCCCCCCCCACACCACACACCCACACCGGATTCCAATTAGTTTAGGGTTCGACCGGCCATCATGGTGACCGAATTCAGCCGAGCGTTGTCCAAATGTTTAAACACTAAACCAACATTTTATTTATTTTTTTGCAGAATTAATTAATGATGGGAGTATTTTTTCTGTTTATTTTCTTAACATCTGTTGACCAAAAAAATAATTTGTACAAATAAAAATTTGGGGTACTCATTGGGCGTTGAGTTCCATGCCGACCAGTATAAAAAACACGCGTCGCTCCCTTCCTGACGCAAGCGCACGTAACACTTTTTTATTTACTAACGTTGTCGTATTAACTAAACGATTATCTGTCACATTATTTTGAAAAAAAGTTTTACTCTTTATGAATATTAAAAGAAAAATTACTAAACATTTATTTATAATGCCTCACTTTTACAGAGATTTGTTTTCAAATTACTTAAATGACGAGTTTTATCGACTTTTTTTAATAGCATTTGCGGATGGGTATGCTGACATTTGTTTTAAAATTTTCTTTTTAAATGACTTTTTATTGACTTTCTTTTTTTAATAGCATTTGCGGATGGGTAAAAAAGGAAAAACATAAATAAACCATTTACTGATAATTCTCACTTTTACAAATATTTTTAACAAATAAATGTTATCAAAGTCAAGATACCGAGAAATTGTCAGTAAAGTTAGCTATTTTTTTCGTTTTTTACCCATCCGCAAATGCTATTAAAATAAAAGTCGATAAAAAGTAATTTAAAAAGAAAAAAAAACAAATGTCAGCATCCCCATCCGCAAATGCTATTTAAAAAAGTTAATAAAAGTCGTCATTTAAAAAGAAATTTAAAAACAAATGTCTGTAAAAGTGAGGCATTAATTCTGTTTTCAAAAAGAAACGTTTGCTACCAACTTTCTTTTAAAAAAAAGTGCAAGTTTTCCTGAAAAAAACAAAAACTTTCACCTAACAATTTATGGCAAAAATAGCGACCCATAAAAATCTGGGGTGCTTCTACACTTTATTGGCGGAATTGAAGACGCCATTTTTTTCACGCACTTGCTATCCAAATATAGGGGGGCATCATTATATGTATATATATTATCTTCCGGAAAGAGAAAAAATAAATTTACCAAAATTAACATTTATTACTTCCGGAAACGTTAAATTAAACTAAAATTATCATGTATTACTTCCTGAAACTTGGTAAACCGATATTACTGGAGAAAATTAATCTTGACAATTCAAAAAAATGTTTAAAATTATTTATTTATTCGAAAAAAAAAAGCAAAAAACTATTTTATAAAAGTCCAATGTTGCTTTAAAAGTAAATAAAGAAAGTGAAAGAGAACATATATCCGTAATTGTTTAATTGGAAATGTTTCGATTTAATTGATGAGAGCGCGAAAGTTTTTCATGGAACAATTTTTTTTTTATTAAAAACAGAAAATTGAAATGGCATATTCATAATAGTTTAACCTGCGCGAGCGCCATTTGAAAACCAAAACAAAACCAAAACATTTATTAGTTTTTTTTGTTTTGTTTTTTTGTTTTTTGTTTTTGTTTTGTTTTGTTTTTTTGTTTGTGTGTTTTGTTTTTTGGGGTTTTCTTTTCGAACAAATAAATAATTTTAAATATTTTTTTGAATTGTCAAGATTCATTTTCTCCAGTAATATCGGTTTACCAAGTTTCTGAAAGTAATAAATGATAATTTTAGTTTAAGGGAGTAATAAATGTTAATTTTGGTAAATTTATTTAGTTTAATTTATCGTTTCCGGAAGTAATAAATGTAAATTTTGGTAAATTTATTATTTCCCTTTCCGGAAGCAATTGTTCGGCCGTATAATGATGTCTCCACTGGATTTGGATAGCAAGTGCGTGAAAAAAAATGGCGTCTCCAATTTTGGCAATAAAGTGTAGAAGCACCAAATCTGCTAGCTGAGTGACAAATCTGCTTAAAATATTGAAAAAAGAAAGAAACAAAAAGAATAGAACCTCTAGATGTAACAGAACTTTGGAGGAATTTTTGACACCCCTAACAGAAAACCGCGAATAAAATATAAAAAAAACTCGTAATTTCTCCTTTTAAAGTGAGTTGTTTATTTTCTATATGGAATATACTTTCAAAATAAACTATTAAAGTTGTTTAAAAAATAATAGAAATATTTTTTTTTATTTTTAAAAAAAACAGTGTTTACAAAATGTTTACAAAATGCCGGCGTGCCTCCATGCAGCGATTTTTTACGTAATAAAATCAATAGAATTTTACGAGTTAAATATTTTTCAATTTTTAAACTTTAAAAATCTATCAAAATTTTTCTATTTGTTCAATTAGAAATTTACCTGTAAAGTTCAAAGTTTTTTTAAAAACACGTTGATTTTTTTTAAATGAAAGCTCATGTTATGCTTACATCGTCAAGTAAATACCAGACGCTGACAGCAAATTTTTCTCTATCATTGAATGTTTTCTTTTTTAGATATTAAAAAAATTACTCGATGAAAAAGTATTAAAATATATCAATCAAAAACTCGTGTATTTCGTTAAAATATTTTTTTTTTAATCGATGAAGCAGATTTTTTGTTCTAGGGGAAAAAATTATAAGTGAATGTGCGTTTCTTTTTTAATTACGGAGGATGAAAAATACTAATTTTGGTTAACACACGCAATAAAAAAGAGACATTATTTATGTCTTTGGACGAAACCATACTTCATAAATTTCATTTTAGCAGCAGCAGCTATTTAACGCTTCGCGCAAAACATGTTACAAAAATGCGATTTTCTAGGACCCTCGCTTTAAAAAATGCTTTTATTTAAAAAATACATGGAATTTAAAATATAAATATGGATAAATTCTTAACAATGAAGAATGGAACTACCCATTTAATAATATTTTTAGGTAAGTGATTTTTGGCATTTATATATATACATATATTTATAAGCAAGTCAAAATATGTTGATTTTCTTTATATTTTTTTAAAGAAAACCGCTTTAAAGAAACAAATATTGCATAATTTGCTATTAAACCTGTTATTTTTTTAAAAATTGGTCTTTGCTCCTTTAATTGAGAAAGAATTAGGGTTTGAATTATATTTTCAAGTAGTTATAAGCTTAAAAAAATAGTAAGTTGAATTATTAAGGTTCTGATCATCACTTTTAATGGCCACTTTCTGATACACCTATAGAATCTCTCCCAAACATACTGGCAATAATTTGGTTTCGTCCTTCCTTTCAGTGTTTCCAACGAGGGGGGTTGATTTACTATGATTTATATTAGGAGCTGGGCACTTATTAAAATTATTTAATTGTTGAATTTTTTGCATTTTGATTAAATTTGTTAGTTTGCTAGCGTTAAAAGCCCACACAAAAAATTGAACAAAAGACAAAATTAAAAAGCATGGTACTCATGCAGAATTTAACCCCCCCCCCTCCCCGCACCGGATTCCAATTAGTTTAGGGTTTGACTGGCAATTACCGGATTCAGTCAAGCGTTGTTCAAATATTGAAACACTAAACCAACATTTTATTTATTTTTTTGCAGAAAAAAATTTGTACATTCTCTTGAAAAATGATCTAACTTTTCTCTACATTCATCTAACTATTTACAGTTGTTCATGTAAAACATTCATCTTTTCTTTTTATAATAAAAATTCTGTTTTAAAAAGGAAATGTTTACTGCCAGCTTTCTTTTAAAAAAAAGTGCAAGTTTTCCTTACAAAAAAACAAAAAAAACTTTCACCTAACAATTTATGGTAAAAAATTCACCTTTTCTTGGGTAAAAAAAAACAACTTTTATTGATAAAAAAATTGCAAAAATAATAAAATAAATAAACAATACAAAATGCAATTTTTTATGAGGAATGTGTTACATTTAACAAATAGAGCTACAGCAACGCGTGGCCGGGTACAGCTAGTATATATATATATATATATGTGTGTGTGTGTGTGTGTGTGTGTGTGTGTGTGTGTGTGTGTGTGTGTGTGTGTGTGTATTTGAGTCCGTAAAGTCATGTTCACGCGATTATATTACACTGTCACAGTAGGTACAACTTAGGTAACTGGTCTTACATTCGACATAATACATCATCTGTTTTAAATCAAAACTCTTTCAGATGTAACGTTTGACACGGATACGAAGGGCGTTCCAAAAGTAATCCGCTAATTCTATTCCGCCCGAAAGGATCCGAGGAGATTGCTAATTGCATTATTACGATGACTGATCTTATGCATTCATGACCTGAAAGTTTCATCGCTCTGTTACAGATATTGACGGTGTAAGACTTTAAGAAAGCAACCCTTGCCATGAACGTATGTCAGTAGCAGAGAGGCGTCATTGAATTTCTGGCAAAAGTGCATTGAAATAAAAAGGTTGCTCGTTTTTATGGTACCACTTCCGTCTTCGTGGCTTTTCAACTTTTTGCATATGTAAATTGCTACATTAGCAGAAACATTAATACTTCTTGTAAATAATGTCAGTTTTGTTTCCAAGAGAAACGTTTCCAAAGTGTTAACTTTACAAACTACGTGTTTTTGTAAAAGCAAAATTTTATTTGGCTGAAAATTTTGAATATTTTGAAACTTTTAGATGAAGATTGATTTTTCATGTTATTTGAATTTTTCGGATTTTATTTTAATTTTGAATGCCATTTTTCACAGCATTATCCGGTCGATGTAACCGCCGACCTTATTCAGATATATCTTATCGAATTCGAGAATCCTTTTGTTGAACTCAGGAATCTGCGCGAAATTGCGAACTGAACCCTTTATTCAATCCACAGGTAAACATGCCCTTTACTTCACGGGGGGGGGGGGGAGTTAGCCCTTGTTCCGTCATCCATGACTGGATAGAAGTCCCTAAATAATTCGGAATTGTATTTTGAGTGTTGCCTCGCCCGCACTGAGAATTGAACCTTTAATCTTCAGAAGAATGCAAATTATATTCGAATTATAAAAAAATCCACTACGCCAGGGATTTTGGCGGGCAATATTCAAAATAAAATTGCGACTTAATATAAGAATAATAGTCCGAAATAATCCAAATAATAACTTTGAATATTCACTTTTTACAGTGAGTTTACAAGGAGATTAAATCGTTATTTTATTATTTTTTTAATATCATTTTAGACTTTTTTATTTTTTCATGTTTTATGCTAAGTTGATATGAAAATTTAAATTGTGTCTATTGTAGAGGTTATTTTCTTCTTCTCTGTTTTTTACTAACTAATTGCTACTTATCAAGGCTAAATGCCACTCAAGAACAAGGGTTTCTAACATTAAATAATTTCCAGTTGAGAGATTGTTATGTAGTAAGCTTATCTACCCATTTCAGGAATAATGGACTTACCCCGTTACTACAAATATACTTACAATTAGGCCTATGACAACAGCATATTCTTTTCATTCTTTTGACTCTCGAGTATATATCCGACACAGTGAGACAGAGTTCATCAACCGAGAACCACATCACTCTATATAAAAGCATATAAGATATTAACGGATACACATTCGAGAGTCAAAACAATGAAAAGAATATGCTGTTGTCCTAGCCCTAGTTACAACTAAACAACGATGTAGAGGTTCCCGCTAATCATCTGAAGATTTGTGTTGTGCTCGTGGGCTTATGTCATTCGAGATTCCGACTTATTTCTACCGAAGCGCCCTACCCGGGGAATGCTAAAGGACTGTCCAGGTAATTTTTAATATGCCAGATTACTACTCCTTTAGAAGCCATAACTTGACTCTATTCATTCATTGTGTCACATCTTCCTACAATGTGAAAGAAGTAAATACCGCGATTCGTGACAGTTATGGCCTCAGAATCATGAAGTGTACTTTTGTAACATATTTTTGCTAATAAACTGTTTTTCCTTATTATTACTGGCCTGCGAGGCTACAACAGGGATGAAGAATCTTATGAAAGAACCGAGAATGAGTGATGAAAGGGACCAAGTTCGAATACTTGTGAGGGCAGTTCAATGCAGGAATCTGTTTACAATAGATTTGCAGACGACCACATTGTAATCTGTAGAGAAGTCTTCCCGTAGTAATGTGTTCAACGGATAAGATTCCCTTGCGAAGAATCTCTGTGGAAACTCCACCTGATGCTATGCACACGATTGCAGAAAAGATTTTTCTTTCATTATGATAGGAAAATGATTTCTGGCTCTGCATGTATTACAAAGAAGTACAAGAGATTGGGACTCAGTCGAGCAGCTTTCATGAAAATAATGTAAAAGTAAAGATAGATGAGCAACGTCTCTCCTGTGAGAAACTTGAAATACATCAATTAAAAATAAGTTATTAACCAATACTAATCCTAGGATATCTATTTTGTTGCTACACAAATGAAAAGGAACCATTATTATATCTTATTTAGAAAGCGAAATAGTGGCTCTCCTATAAATAGGACGCCGAGTACATGTTTGAGAAATCAAAAGACTATCCATTCAAGATAAAATTTATGCATAAGAAGCAAAGCAGTTCACGCAAAGAACTACATTGCATTTTTTTTTCAATAAGTTAGTGGCTTACCATTGCAAGATTTATATATTTAAGTTCACACTTAATAGAACAAATAAAATTTTAGTAAATTTCACAAACATTTTAAAGAAATTTACAACAACTCTCAGAGAGAAGTGGATAAATATAGATGTTTGTTTTTATCTTTTCTTCAGAGTAATTATACAGTAAACAGTCCTATTGTATAATATCCTGGAGATTTTAAAAAGAAATTATTTGATTACCTATTTTTATGGACAGAGTGAACTGGATTCTCATAAATATCCGGTAGAGCTGGACTAGAAACTTACGCAAATCGCTGGAATATTCTGAGTGCTGGTCAAGTTAATTAGCCAATCAAAATGCGAGAAAAACGTGATTAGCCTATAAAAGGCCGAGCAGACGGCTTTTGATAAATTGGAGGAAAAGAGGAAGTTGATTATTTTTAAATCATGGAGCAGCACACGGCAATCAATCTAACTATGCTGGACAAGTTACTTCAGACGCCGGAGCAAGTCGTGAAGTACTATAAACAGATGGCCTTTGAAATGAGATGCAGGACATAGCCAAAAAAACAATCTTAAGAAGAGAATGTGAGATGGGTTCGGAACCTATCGTTAACGACTGAAGGAATTAACCACACCCACAAAAAATTAGTTTTTAATCACGTAAAAAAATATTTCTACTTATTCACACGAAAAAATTTAAACAATATTTATTCCTAAAACTTACGTTGCATTCAATTTTATTGTTTTTCATTAGGTTGTTGTTATAAATGTATTGCTTTTTAAATTTTTAATTGTAATTTGTATCCTATGAATGTTATTTTCTGTTTCCTTGTGGTTTTAAGATTTGCTCGGAAGCGCTCGGCATATTTCGGTGGTTTACGTCAGGTTCCGGGCAAACCCGATCGAACATTCACATAAATCGAGTTTGTAATATGCACTTTCACCAATCTTGTATATTAGAATATAGATAATATTTTGAGGTTATTTAAGAACGCAATCGGTAATTGTGTCAAAATTGTGAAAAAGTATTGGAATAGTTCCGAAATACTTTAATGTAAATTTTCTCAATTATTATCTGTTCATGCCGTTCACCGTACGACGTTTTTAATTTTTATTTGATTTTTACATCCTTTCACGTTATTTTTTTGTTTTGAGCTTACAGTGGAAAAATTCGTGTCCTTGGAATCCACAATTTTGTTTTTAAATAGACAGTCTTGATAGAAATGTAATTCCTCACATCCGTAGTATTGATTAATTTTAAAATAATTGTTGTTTTTTTTTACCTTGTGTCTTGTTCTTTATCACATGAATATTTGCTATTGTGTTGGTGCAAAAATAATGTCGTTTTTTTATATGAAGTTGAATGTAAAAAAACGACATTGTTTTTGCACCAACCGAATGTATCACGTTCTTTGATTTTTGCGTTTCTCACTCTCAAGTTTAGAATTTATTGTTATTTTTCTATTAAATTTTATAAAGTAATATTTTTATTCTGTTGTATCTTTGTTAGCAATCGTGTCCTCATTTCTTTGTCTTTGGAATGATGTCTATTGCTTGCGAAGATGACCGTTATCCTGCAATTGTTCTGTGGTGTGAAGATACTTTGCGAGACTGATTCGAGCTCTGGAGTATTTCCCACATGTTCAACACATGTGGGAAATACTTCAGAATTATCCCACATGTTGAACACATGTGGGATAATTCTGTATCAGCGATGTTGATTGCTTTCGTTTCTAATGTCATGTTTTCTCTTGTGTTCTTCATTGCGTGTGAAGTCAGTAATTGTAGCCCCTTTGTGGAATTCCTGGAACATTTGTGTTGGGTTAGTTTTTCCCATGAGCTAGAATACAAACCGACAAACCAATTTATTCGAGAGAAACCTTCAGATTGTCCTCGAACCGTTTCCGCTATCCTCTTTTTTTTTTCTTTTTTTCTTTGGACGGTTTACCGAACAGAAGCTGTTTGGGGGAGCCTTGAATCAGGCATGCAGCATATATGACCCTCCCAAAGAACCTGGCACTGCTGTAACATGGTGTGTCCAGAAGGAAGGTTTGACCGGGCGAGAACCTCCGTGTCTGGTATCTTGTCTTGCCACTTGATTTTTAACAATCTACGAAGGCAAGTCATATGGAAATGGTCCAATTTCTTGGCATGTCTCGCAATCCAAATTTCACAAGCACATATGAAGATGGTAAGAACCGGTATAGTTGGAATTTGGTTTGCAGCCCAATTCCTGTACACTCCCACACAGTAGTTCTGATACGTCCAAAGGCAGCACTGGCCTTGGCTATCCTGCAATCAACTTCGTCGTCTATGCGTACTGCCTTTGACAGAATACTGTAAAGATAAGTGAAATTGTCCACAGGTTGGTTCCATGAATTAAGATCTGAGGCTCAACGTACTTTTTCCAAGCGCAGGCTGGTACATTACTTCGGTCTTCTTTAAATTAATAGTCAGACCGAAATTGTCCGATTCCTTAGAAAAACGATCAACAATATATTGCATGTTTAGCTCTGTGTTGTCATTGTCACAGCACAGTCATCAGCAAATTAAAAGTTTCGTATAGTGGTGGTCTTAATTCTTGTTACAGCACTAAGCCGTTTTAAGTTGAACAATTTGCTATCTGTCTGGTGGTCGATGCTTATTCTGAAGTATTTTCCGTTGAATGCGTCTACTAACATCGCCAAGAACATTATGCTGGGGCGCTTTATTGCAAGTACGCAGCTCTGTTTGACACTATCATGTGAGTGTGGGTGTTAAGTCTTGTATGAATATTTGGCATTTAAACGTGTCGGTTGTTATCTTGTTTGACCGGAATTTTCACGGTATCTATTTACAAAATACAGACAGAAATAAAAAAAATATTTCATCGAATGCAAAAGATGTTTGAAGAATTTGTCTTTGTTGAAAATGTCTTAAATTTCTTTGGTCAACAAACGAATAGTTTATTTTTTCACCGACACCAAAAGCATATTCCATTACGCTGGCGACTTGAATTAAGTGGAGATGAAGTTGGTTTTCTGCGTTCTTCATTCGGTGCCGAAATGCAACGTTGGAAGCTATATTCCTGTCCCACTGGTAACTCCATTGGATGAAAAAACGATAAGTGAAGCTTAAATTCTCAAATCCAATTATTAACAACAATTTCAAAAATTCAATTTGCAGCTGCAAAAAATTCAACTCACATATAATTTATTTTTTACGAAAGCTTTTTTTTTCAGAACGAAAAGGGCTCTCCAGAGATTCCGGCCTTCGCAACTAGAGACAAACTTCTCCTTGGGAAACAAACAAAACTTAACCTTTAATATATCCGTGTTGTAACAGCAGATATTTCGAACCAACCAATCACAAAGACGGAAGGCGTGTCTTATAATTTTCTTTTCTTCTTTTTTTTTAAGAAATAAACATACAATATTTCTATATTACTATTTACTCTCTAGAAATTTGCACGTTGGCTATTATTGCTGATTGCTTGCTATCAATAACCGATGGTGTTCACTATAGTCTAAGTTACAATAAATCTCTCCATTTCTGTCGAGACAATTGCAAGTTATTTTGCGTCATTGCAACAGATGCTTACCATCGATTTCTTGCTGGCGACGACTATTAGTGTTATATAGTCGGATAACAGTTGTCCAATACTTTGTAACGTCTATATAATTTCTGGGTGCACTTTTTGTTAAATGCGTACGAAATTGTATAAAAAGTGAAACGATAGAATTGTCGCCCTAGAAAATACATGATTCCATTTCCGTTTGATGAAAACCGGTTTTCTTTGGTATCTGAGTGACAACAAGACTCCCCATGTTTACAGTGGTCTCCACCTCTTTCAATAATCAACAGCAGTTTAGCATTAACTTGGTTGATGTGAGGTGGCATGATGTGGCCCTCACTTGAAACCGCACCAAAGATCATAACTGTGTCCGGAAACTTTGTTTTCATCACCTTGGGCACATCCCTATTATTCGTGGCATTCCAGTGATTCATTTTGAGGGTGCTGGCAATGGTCCTGTTGTCATAACTTGGATCGGTAGAGAGCATGAGTTGCGGCGCATCTCCGTTCTCCCTCGTTGAACATTGTGTTACTTTCATACATGATAGAAGGCTCCTATCGCTTTTGGGATTTACACTTAACTGGCCAACTAGTAGATGGTCTGCAACATAAAAAGAAAACCGATCTTTTTCTAGGGTGACAATTTTATCGGTCCACATTTGATGTATAGATTGTTAAGAAAGCTATCAAGGACAAATATTGGGGACTGGCTTTACTTTATGTATTAAGATATATATTAAATTATTGATGTATATTATATATATACTGAGTGTTTTTTTTTAAGGCGGCGAACTTTAAACTGACAATTCTATTTTTATTTAATTGCAGATTTGACAACTATCGGTTATTTGGAATTCATCTTGGTTTTCTAATTTACCATGAAGAGACTGACACTTAATCAGGTAAAATAGGTATATATAATCATTCATGTATCCAGACGCTCCTGGAAAACAAACGATTAAAATTTTGCAGACTTCTGGAAAACAAACAATTAAATTAAGTTAATTAGATGACGAAGCTAATAAAGAGAGACACTCTTTCTTTGAATTTTTGAGGCATGAAGAAATATCAGAGATTGGTCAAGTCAACATATAGTGAGAGGAGGTGAGAGAAATACATTGAATGCTATTCGTTTTCAGTGAATTTAAAGTTAATTAAACTAAAGCAGTTATTAAATCTAGAATTGATGTCTGGTTTAACATCGTGTTTGTAAAGTGTCGAAGAAAAAACGTTGATTGACTCAGATTTAGTATAAGAATAGATAAATCACTGAATAGCAATTACACTACCTTGCAACCTCTTGCCAACAGAAGGAACGTCGCCAGCCTGTCTTTATTCTATCGCTATTTTTGTGGAACGTGCTCGACTGAACTCCAATCTATGGTCCCCATTGCCAAACTTTCACAAACACACTCAACTAGCTACAACCACTACATATGATTTTTCCCACTCTCTATCTGTTTCAAAATGTAAACATAGATTCCATGAACAAGGCTTCTTCCCCAGAACTACCCACCTTTAGAACACTGTTCCGCTGGCATGCTTCCCGGTTAAATACAACATGGTAATCTTCAAACCTAATGTAAACAGTTCTTGTTGAGCTGTCCTAAATAATAAAATTCTACACAATTTACACCATGTGATGACTATATCACCGCCTTACATCCATTAATCCTTATATTCGAGTGGTCACCGAGCCTTGATAAATGTTGATCCCAAGTAATACATAGAGTGCCGGCAAAAAGAAGGTCCGCACTTGTAATTTTATTTTAAAAAAAAAAACTGCAAATGTAAGCTAAATTGAATGTAATTGTTTAAACAACCTATACCTCATTTAATTCGCCTTTTATTCCTCTATAATTTTACTTGTTTATATTTGATTTTTAATTGAAATATTTTAGTGTTCACATCAATTAAAAAAAATAATTTCAAAGTGAGGAGGTAAAAAGAAAGTCCGAAGCAACAAATTCGCTTAAAACCAGCTTAAATTATCGCCCCTAAATCAGTTTAAAATATCTACCAACAGGACACAAAGCATCTCTAATCATGATTGTTGTTGTTCCAGGTTATACAACGTAATATTTAGTCCATATGCCACGACTTTTTCTTAATGATCGTCAAGAGCTCATTAATCTCCACCTTTCTGGTTTATCCAATCGAGAAATCGGCCGCAGATTGAAATGTGATGAGAAAACGGTACGAAAGACTGTGCAAAAGCACCAAAACACCGACAGTGTTCGTGATGGCCTAAATCTGGTCCTACCAGAGTTACTTCTAACATGGAAGATAATGCTATCAAGGTCCGCAGCCTAAGAAACAGATTTTAAACGGTTCCCGAAATCCAACAACAGTGTAATCTTGTAAAAAAGTGTTCTCTTTCTACTGTCAAAAACAGATAAAAGAAATTTAATTTGCGAGGATATGTTGCAAGACGCAAGCCAATGATTTATGTAAAGAACAGAATGCGCCGTCAGGACTTCGTCAGGTGCAATGAAGATCATGACTCTTCATATTGGTCAAAAGTGCTAGGCAGTGATGGTAGGAAGTTCGTCCGTCGGATGAAAGACGAAGAATTTTATGCTAGGTGCTCAGTTTCAACAAGGTGGTGGAAGTTCAGTTTTGGTGTGGGGCATTATTAGTACCAGTGGTCCAGGGCTTGGAAGGTCGAATTAATTTGACTAAGTACATTAATATGTTGACTAAGCATTTTCTACCCTAGTCTGGTCGGAATTTTGATGATAATCCCATTTTCATGTAGGCTAATGCTCCCATTCACACAGCTGGCAATGTCAAGAAGTTCCTGACATGATATTCTGTGTTTGGATTGGCCTGCACAATCTCTTGACCTCATTCCTATCGAAAACGTATGGCATTACATCAAGCAACAGCTACGCAATGATAAAATTTCAAATTTGGAAGAACTTGTGACAAAAATTAAAGAAAAGTAGAATTCCCTTTTCTCGAAGTATTGCAGCAGTCTAATTAAAGGAATTATCAAAACATTGCAGGCTGTCAAATTGCAGAAGGGTTATGCTACTCAATATTTGATAGTTCATTTTGTTTCTGTTGTATTTGTGTTGCATTAATGTCCTTAAGTTACATAACAATTTTCTATTGTGCGGACTTTCTTTTTGTCTCTTCAATTTGAAGTTGTTTGTTTTTTAAATTGACGTGAACACTAGACTATTTCAATAAAATTCAAATATGAACAGGTAAAATTATAGAGGAATAAAAGGTCAATCAAATGAGTTATAGGTTCTTTAAACAGTTACATTAAATTTAGCTTAAATTTGCAGATTTTGAAAAAATGACAAGTGCGAACTTTCTTTTTGTCGCCTGTATATATATATATATATATATATATATATATATATATATATATATATATATATAATGATGGTGGCTAAGTAGTTAGTGGCATGAGCCAAAAATATTACATAGCGGGGAGAAGAAGAAGAAGAAGAAGAAGAAGAAGAAGAAGAAGAAGAAGAAGAAGAAGAAGCTTCATACCTTACTTTTCAGAGGTCCCTTGTCTTCAACTGCTGCTGGGTGCTATGATAAATGTCCACCATACAAACACAATAAAACGATTGAGATATACCTGACTTTTCTTCTTTGTGAGCCACAGAATAGCGACTTTATATTTTATAAATATAAATTTATTTCCGATGTCTCACTGTTTTCACTTCAGTCTGCCTTACATCTACGCATGCTTGTTTCGTCTAGCCTTGCTTTTCGGCTTCTGGGGCACGTCTGCACACCTTGGTGACAAATCCCCAAACTCCCAGCTCTAATCTTTTTGACTTGTCAGTTCCGCTACGTCATCCTCAAAAGTACACGTTTCATTAATGTGAGACCTCTGGTCACTTACCCAACTGATCAAATCGATTTAGTTATATTTTGTTTATGTTTTATTTGAACTAATTTTTGTAAACATTTCAGTGACCATTTCAGTGATCATTTCTCTAAACAATAAATAATTCTTAATATAAACTACTTTAGCAAGATCGATGTTGTCCATTTATCACTAGATAGATAGATAGATAGATAGATAGATAGATAGATAGATAGATAGATAGATAGATAATAGTTTTAACTCTGCTGTTATCTAACACTCTTCCCTTCCTTTTTTTCCAAAATGTACACCTATGGATACATTTTCAATCTCCGTATTCTAAGACTAGATTTTTCAGCTGAATGCCAAGAAAACGTCAGATAATATTTGTTCATTATATTCATCCTTTTTTTTCAAATGTACGGCGCAGACATATATTTTTTATGACTCCCGTTTTATTCGGTTTATTCGGTCGGACTTCTCCACAGCCCATGACACTACTAACCTCATGTTTGTTAACAGCTGTCCGTAAACTATTCCCTGCTATTTCCAAAATCCAGGCGCCTCCCGCCTTATCTAAAAAAAAAAAAACTCGACGACATCTCGTTCGACAGATTTCTGACCCCTTTTTTGCAGGTGTAAATCTCATGCCCCTTTTAATGATCCTTTAATAACCATACATACTTTACACGTGGGCGACCAAAACAGAAAAAAAAACAACTACCTACTTAAGTCTCAGTTGTCAGCATTCAAATTTCCAACCTGCTAACATCATAATTCTATTTACCGATTCACTCGAACTTCCAAGCTCTGAATCCAAATTAGACGGCGGAGAAACGTAATACCTCCCTAAACTAACCCCTTTATTGAGGCGTGGATCGACCTCATTTGCGCCCGACCGTAAGCGCTCGACTAGACCCTTATCACTCCCGATAATGAGGTGTGCAATTTTTCGCACTATTCCCCTTCGGAATGCTTCAGAATATCAAAACTAGTAATATCCCACATACATTGTCTTAGATACTAAATTTGGTACCTTTAATTCATTTTACTTCTAAAGTTATTACGTATCGTCAGTATATATATATATATATATATATATATATATATATATATATATATATATATATATATATATATATTACTTTCTCCTTAATACTAAATCTGAGTGATTTGCCAACCAATGACTTCACTATCATTATTCCCATACGTTTGTGTTGGAGAAATTTATTACCCAAAGCTGATACCCAGCCAGTCATGCCTCACCAGACCCGTTTCCATTTTCAATTTGTTTTGTCGAAAATTATCAAAACAACTCGAAGCCGGTATGCACAGCACTGGGTTATATAGACACAAGATTTGGGAAAACAGATATGTTTCCACAGAAACGCATCTCTCAGCTCTAATCTTTTTTTACCTGTTACTTTCGTTACGTCATCCTCAAAAGGATGACGTAACGGCACTCGTTTCACTAATCACTCATTTCACTAATGTGTGACCTCTGGTCACGTACCTAACTGCTCAAGGTCGATCTAGTTATATTTTGTTTATATTTTACTTATAATTTATTGAAGCGAATTTTTGTAAATACATTAGTGACCAATTTATTTCTCTAAACAATAAAAAATTCTTAATATTGAACTATTTTAGCAATATCACTGCTCATCAGTGCGGCTAGACCTCAAGCCATGATGTAAACCCGACCGATTGTAAGACAGTCAAGGATTCTAACCATTACGCTAATTGGCGGCAGCTGCGCGAGTGGTGAATTAACGATGTTTTGACATCGTCTGAAATACCTTCGATTTGTTTCCACAAAGAGCATCGCTTTATACGCTAATGGGAATTCGGACATCACTTCTCAATATTTATATATATATATATATATATATATATATATATATATATATATATATATACTAGCAGAAGTACCCGTCGTTGACTGGGTTCAAAAACAGAAAATGGACTGTGCTTCATGAAAATATGATAGGTTATGAAAAGGAGGGGGTTGTAAAGAGATAGGTTTTGATACTCAAAAATTTTACCCTAAGCAAAATATGAAATATATTTTTATATATCAACTTTGTTTCCATTCGTAGCCAAGAGTGATTAACAAAATGATGTTTCCTTACAAAGAGAAAATGTGATATATATAATAATATAAATATACAAGAAATAAATGTTACCATAGTCAATAAAATTTACTTTTATGGTAGAAAAGTTTATTGGTTTCTATTTTTAAGTAGTTTGTAAAAAAAAAAATTTTTTAATTCACGAATCGGTTTTAAAAAAATTAAAATGGCAGCGACTTTGAAATGGAGAGCCCCATTTTCAATATGAAGGAGGGGCACCTGAGCATTCTGTAGTAACAATTTAAGAGAGTTCCGTCAACGTAAGAAATATTTATAAACATATTTTAATGTTTTCCGTAATATTCGATTATGGCATGTGTAGTTTATATAAAAATTCATTTAAGTAGTTTCGCCCCAAATTTGGTTTTAATTTCGATTCGCTGAAATTATTTCAAGTAAAGAGCATTAAAAACTATTTCAAAACAAAAAAAAGAACTGAACTTTTATTGACTATGGTAACATTTATTTCTTGTGTATTTATTTTTCGGGTAGTCGTTTGTTGGTTTTTCTGCTAAACACTCTTACTAAATAATATCGACGAAGTATCGAAAAACAAGGAAACAAAAACGGTTTTGAAAAAAAAATGAAGCTTTACTTACTTTAGTAAAATAATCCAAACAGCAAAATGGGATATTAAAAAAGTAAACACGTAATTACTTTAGTTTTTTAAAACAATGAATCGATAAAAATATGAGTAAGAAGAAAATGGCACCTTTTTAAAGCAGAACAGCTTCGTTTTAGTTTTACAGTATTGAACGGTGTAGTATTGCGCCGTCGGATTCAGGGTTGTATTATTGTAATGTAAAGAACACACAGAAAGGGTTGTAATCAACTGATTTCCTTCTAGTACACTGACAAAAAAGCTTAAACAGATATATAAATAAAAATAAAAAGGTTATGTAAATGTTTTTAAAAAAACACATAATCACGTGAGCAGGATTTTTCCTTCTTTTGATACGATAACAAGTAATGTTCTTATTTTGTATTATTTATCTATTTATCTATTTTCGAAAGAGTGCCACGTGCAAGTGAACAAGGAAAAAAACAAAGTTATGCAAAATTTGTGTCGAGAATTGTCTAAAGTTCCTACGTTTTTTCTTTCACTTTAATAAGAACGTGAATTTATTCGGCACAATATGATTCAACTCAAAAACATAAATAAAAGCTAACGTGAATTAAGATTAAAGTTAAGGTGTTATTGTGGACCCTTACCCCATTTTAAAAACCCTTGTTAAACTTTGTGGCATATTTACATTCTATTGACGCGAACGAACACCCCATAATTTTATTATACCATATTTCTTCAAACTGAAACATAATTATCAAAGTATACTTACGCAGATAGATATGAAAAGTCTTTGTTAAATTTGTGCCATATTTTCATGGAGTACATGCGCGAACGCAGACACCACAATTTTATTATACCATCCCTATTTAAGTTGAAACATACTTATCAAAGTATTATTATGTACATCTGTATCAAAAACCCTTGTAAACGTTTTTTTTTTTTTCATTTTTTTATTTCCATACTTTGTGGGCCAGTGCGCGAACACAGACCCCACAATTTTTATGAACCACCGTTCTGCCAGATCAAACATACCCATTCCTGTGTCTCGATACATCTTCTATCATTATATGTAATCAGTTTTTTAAAATAGTCAACCATATAGGAGCCTGTTCGTGACCAGACACACACAAACACACACGCGCGTGCGTTCAGCTTTATATTATAGAAGATTATATATATATATATATATATATATATATATACATATAGTTAGATAGATAGATAGATAGATAGATAGATAGATAGATAAATAGATACATACATACATAGCTAATTTACACTTTTAAACCTGCTAACATGGGTGTTCTAAGTTTGAATTAAGTTTATAGAAACACTTTCATAAAATCTACACCTGACCTTGTGACTAACCAGCTGGAATAAATGTATATAAACTAAAATACATACTTTCTCTCCTTTTCTATCGTACTCTCTTTCTCTCTCTCTCTCTCTCTCTCTCTCTCTCTCTCTCTCTCTCTCTCTCTCTCAGACACGCACACACGTTATATACGTGGAGTTAAGTGGCATACTTGCATTATTTTATATAATAGATTATGGTCATTATATAGAATATCGTTTTAAAGTTATGAACATGCATTATTTTTCAATGAATTAGAATAAAGTATGTATTGACATGAAATAACAAAAAAGTGTTGATATGTCGTTCGCCGAAATATCTACGAATACGAATATGTAGTATTTCTCTCGTTTGTCTTCACTTTATTACCCTTAATCATACACTTTCTCTTTCTCTCTTCTCTCTCTTCTCTCTCTCTCTCCCTGTATCTATCTATCTATCTATATATATATATATATATATATATATATATATATATATATATATATATATATATATAGGGTGACCCAAAAAAAAAAAGCTAAATGGAGGCCATATGCTGTAGAACGGAGAAAAAAAGGCTAAAGACCCTAGTGTTTTGATGTTTTGAATATAATAAACTAGTTATGACTGAAGTTTCATTTCATTCGAACAAAACACTAAGAAACGGGGCCTAATTAGAGTTGGGGACCGTTATTTTTGGATCACCCTGTATATATATATATATATATATATATATATATATATATATATATAGTCATCCACATACTGTTGCACTGTACCACAGCTCATCGGTGTTGCTTAACTAGTACCTATCCCGAGTCAGGACTCGAATAAACGTCATCGACCTCATACAGTAGAGTGAAACAAATATTCGTACACTTGAAAAAATGCATGTAAAACCCTTAACTGAAATAAAATTGATACATAAACTTAATTCTTATTCTAACAGAAATTAATGCATCATTTTTATTTTACGGGGTAAAAAGATATTCGTACGAATCAATTTTAACGAATATTTTAGGGCAGTATATTCTAGAATGTTCGAGTAATGTTATCAATAACTCTTGTTAACTCCATTAGCCACTATCAGAGCATTCTGAAATTGCTAGTCTTACAAGAAAGTTCTAATAATGCCTAAAGGTAAAGAATTGGCTATTTCAGAAAAACAACTGATTTTTTCTTTTTGGAAAGAGGGGAACGGTTACAGAAAGATATTTAGTAACCTGAATATTCCTTGTAGTACAATTGCTTCGTTCTTTGCGCGGTTTAAGACTCGAAGCAGCGTTGAAAACCAAAGACGAACAGGTGCACTGGAGAAGATTTCTCCAGGATCAGCAAGGATATTACGACGCCAGATCCAACAAAATCCACAGGTTATCTGAGAACTGCAGGAATATCTAAGTGCATCTGGGATTAAAAAAAACAAGCGTACAATAAGTAATGAACTACACAGAAATAGTCTGGAATCACGCACCATAATGAAAGACTCCACTCCTCTTGAAATAACATTAAAGTATATAGAGCCTACAAAGAAAATATCCACTTCTAAAAAAAACGTAAAAGGAACATTATTTGGTTTACCCCTCCTTTCAATCAAATGTTTAAAACCTATATAGAGAAACGAATTCTTTAATCTCATTAAACTACACTTCCCCATTCCACAATATCCTCCACAAAATCTATATTCCTGTAAATTTGTTTTCTTGGGTGTGTGTGTGTGTGTGTGTGTGTGTCTGTGCGTGTGTGTGTGTGTGTATTGACATTCATATAAAAAACTTTATTTTATATTTATTTAAAAAGAAAATACATATTTGTTATATATAGTTTGTGGAATTGCATTCATCTACAAAAGATCTAGCTAATTTGTATATTCTTTTAAACATTCATTTTTATTAATTCTCTATTAGTTTTTGCTGTTTTCTTATAGTATGATTATCTTTTGTTAACGTGTAATCATATTCATGCTGGTATTTCTACATGATTTATACTTGCGCAATATTTGCATAAAACATTATTCTATATATATTTATATATGCGTATATATATTTGTTTAAAAAATTTTGCCTACCAAACTCCTCTGTCAGTTTTGGTCTACAGACATGAAACTTAATATATAGGGTATTTGAACCCATGCGAAATTTTATATTTGGGGTTTAGTCGGGGAAAATTTGTGCAAAAGTTTGAAAATTAAAAAAATTGAATTTGCCAGGTGAAGGTTGAACGATGTCATAACGAATATCCATGCGTAATGTAATAGCTATTGGTTTATGTTTTAAATTTTAGCCTCGCAGCAAACATATCTTCTTAGCTCAGGCATTAGCGTCAATGGAAAATATAAATCGCAAGTTAAACGGTTTGGTTTCCATTCTCGGTGGTGATGCACGAATCATTTCTTTTTGGGTCCAATATAATATAATAATAAATACGAAATCTGCATTAATCAAAATATATTTAAGCGTATTTTACGAACTGGCAATGTCGAGCGGCCTGCTAGTATTTAAGAAAAACGCTGTTAAATTAAACTACAGTTGCAGCAATAACTTGAAAGAATGATAAAATACAATAACAATAAAATTTTAAATGATAACCAGAGTAAAAAATAAAAATAAAAACTTGTAGCTGTATAGATAAATCTAATTGTCCTCTCAAACAGAACTGCCTGGCAACCTCTATTATATGCCTAGCAAACATTAGAGCAAAGGAGGACCCTTTTAACTAACAAGTCCTACAAACTAGCAATACTTTCCAGCAAAGATACACTGGCAATACAAGTTCTTGCATATTACAGTGAATTAATAGGAAAAAACTGTTGTGAACTAGGAAATCCTGAAATAAAACAGAACTTGTCAATCACATAACTCCCCTCGTTTCCTTTGCTTAAATGAAACGCTCTCATCATCAAATTTAAGGATAAGGATAAATTCCAAAATAAGAAATAAGAAACATCAATAAATTGTAAGCATTACAAATTACACCTCCTTAATCGCTTACATACTCCTTCCCGTAGGTCCCTATCAAACATCCGAATCTGACACCCCTTTTAGCATAGATATGTTAACTTCACATTCCCCTGCTATAATAATACACTAAAATATGTTTAGGATTTAGGGCGGCTATCCCACACGCATACGAATAGTCTTTCTAGTCTTCTCGATTTTTAACCTTCCATCCTTTCTCATTCATTACTATATCTCAACACAGACTCAAATCTGCACCCCTGTTGGGTCTTATTTAGAACCAAATCTTATTTTTGAAAACATTTGACGCAACCTCCTGACATTAACTACCTTTGAAGAACAAGACCTGATATTTTCATTGCAAGCTTTGCTTTCGTATAAGCTGTATCGCCTGGAGAGGTCTCTAGTTACTGGTAACTAGTTGACCGAAACATGCTTATGATTGTGTAGCAACACATTATTGCTTATGTAAAAACTATTAAAAAGTATACCCTGCTCTAATTCGGTATTGAGCGCTCTTGTATTAACCTCCTTAAACTTTATTGGTTACTGGAAAACAATAACCTCAGATTATATATATATGCATGTATATGTGGGGGGGTGTTTGTATATATATATATATATATATATATATATATATATATATATATATATATAAGTTTTTTCCTGGATTGCTGTTTTCTTTATTATCTCTTTCAAATGCCAACTGATTCCTTTTAGTAAACATATTTGATTACGAATATATATTCCAAAGTTCTTGCAGGTATTTTTTGTTTTGTGTTTTGATTTGTTTTGTTTGTGTTTTTATCTTGTTTTTGTTTCTTTTTGTTTTGTTTTGTTTGATATCTTCATTCTGTTAGTTGTGCAATCGAAATTTTCCTTTGTGCCATCGACCTTATCTCTCTGTATAAGAACTTCTTCTGGACAAATTCAGACAAATTCAATAAAGCTTTCCCTGCCACAATTGGTGGCGTCCTGCGGTTGCTTGTGACACTGATAAAACCGTGGCGACACTTAACGAATAACGAAATTACATGACGACAACTAGAAAATGGCGTTGGCTATCAAAACCTCTGACGACAACATCTTATTATCTTGAACAATCAGTTTCAGTTTCTTCTCTAGTTGCAATGATAAGACATAATTTTTTGCTGACACATCTGTCATATTCCATTCTGTTATTCCGAAAACAGTTATTTTACATTTTAAACAAAACAATAGGTCCTCGATGTAGCAATAATGGAAGCAGATGATAGAATAACAGCCGAAAGAAATAGCCGTGAATGAATACCTCTCTCTCTCTCTCTCTCTATATATATATATATATGTGTGTGTGTGTGTGTGTGTGTGTGTGTGTGTGTGTGTGTGTGTGTGTGTGTGTGTGCTCCTTAAAGAATCTCTGTTCTCATTGTTGAGTTCTTTAATACTGAAATAGAGCTCGTATGATGTTATAATCCTTACATCACTATGGTCGGGTGTTACATTTAAAAAATAAATGTTAAATTTTCAATTTTTGAGATTGTCCGTGAGGTTTGTTCCTTGCTAATAGAGTCAGAGATGGCTTCGTGACCGGGTTCGAATCTCTCGACCGGTGATAATCGTGTCACCCTGCACTGATGATTCCCGAAAGGATGAAACACTAGTGTCTGTGGGTATTAAAAATTATTATTGTTATATATATATATATATATATATATATATATATATATATATATATATATATATATATATATATATATATTGGGGGTTACAACAAGAGTCTAAAGAGCAGAGTATATTTTGATGTATTAGTAAATTCAATAATACAATTAAAATAAAAGAAAAGAAAACAGTGCTCGTTGTAATGTAGATATATAATAAGCTTCGTAGGCATGAATATCCTAGAGCTATTTTAATATTAAGTAAGATGACTGATAATTCATAATTAAAATTAAAAATTAAAAATCGATTTCATAAAGAGAAACAAACAAAATCAAATCAATTTTGTTTGTTTTTCCTTATGAAATCGATTTTTAATTTTTAATTTTAATTTTTAATTTTAATTAAAAATTATCAATCATCTTACTTAATATATAATATTAACTCTTCAATATTTATAATATACTTTAGTTTTGCCATCTTGGATTATTTTGGTAAACTTAACTGTAATTCTTATCCCATTATATATATATATATATATATATATATATATATATATATATATATATATATATTTGTTTTGTTTGTGTTTTTATCTTGTTTTTGTTTCTTTTTGTTTTGTTTTGTTTGATATCTTCATTCTGTTAGTTGTGCAATCGAAATTTTCCTTTGTGCCATCGACCTTATCTCTCTGTATAAGAACTGTAATTCTTATCTCATTATATATATATATATAATGATTAGGGGTGGGGGTGCGTGCGCGCGCGTGTGCGTGTGTTATAAACTGTTTATTATACAAACATTATTTGTTACATATGTGCACATATGTTTCAGTGGATTCCCAATTAAAGGAGACCACTTCATAAGACCAAAACCGGAGCGATACAGAATAGAGAGTCGAGATCATATTCGTTTTTTTGTAAGATATTCGGGTGTGGTTTACGTTTTGAAAGAAACTTGGGTGTATACTTTGTGAATGTGAGCAGTAGGTGTAGTGGAGGAATAGAATATGGATGGAGGAGGTTGAAAGAAGAGACGGAAGCACGATTCTACGTTGTCAAGCTGTAACAGCGAAGAGGTATAGTTATTATTTTAATTTGGCGATTGTTTATTAGCTTAGTTTTCGCTTTGATCGGAATGAATATTATACTCTCATTGCTGTTAACTTCTCTACTTTTTTGGTGTTTATGGTTGTTTTCTCTTTTCTGGCGACGACTATATTATCCATCTATTTTATTGTTGCTCTATTTATTTATTTATTTTATTCCTCGCTTTTCTTATCCGTTCATTTGCTTCTCGTTATCAAATTATTTATTTATGTATTTATTTGTTTATTTATAAAATGTATGTCCATATGACAAAATTAACAGCCAGTGAATAGATACACAAGCTTATTTATATGATTTAAATAAAGGTGGTATACTGGGAGTTATATTTTTCACGCTATCGTGGTGTCTGAAGTAAATATAGTAGCAAATGTTTTCATAATTATATATAAACTTAATTTGAGTTGTTTATCCAAAGCGCAAACCACACCCGAATATCTTACTTAAAAAAAATAATGTAATATTGACTCTCTTTTCAAAATCGCTTCTTTTTTTGGTCAGGAAGTTTTCTCCTTGAACTGGGAATCCACTGAAACATACGTGCACATATGTAATCAATAATGGTTGTATAATAAACAGATTATATACAAGCTGTGTCCTCCATTGAGCACTCTTTGATTATCACGCGGGTTTCATTGAACTTACTTACAGGAAACCAATCTATACAACCCATATATATGATTTCGTTTGTTCTTCCTTATAAAACAGATTTTTAATTTTTAATTTTAATTATAAATTATCAATCATCTTACTCAATATTAAAATAGCTCTAGGACATATATGCCTATCGAGCTTATCATATATCTACATTACAACGAGCACTGTTTCCTTTTCTTTTCTTTTAATTGTATTATATAATATATATAATATATAATATATTTTATTATATATATATAATATATAATAAATTTTATTATATATATATATATATATATATATATATATATATATATATATATATATATATATATATATATATATAAAGTTGAAAATCTGTGAAAACCAATAAATATTCAGAAGATATCTATTTACATGAAAAAATCATTTTTTTAATATAAAATGTCAACATTTTCGGTATCAAAAAGATCTTTATTAAGGGTAGAATACTGTCCGTGTTTATATGTATTTTTCTCTCCGTATTTCGGTGGCATTAGCCCTAAGAGGGCCGAAAACCCTCGTGAAGAGAGAGAAAAGACTCGTGGTTTCACTGGCGATAGTATTAGTAGTAGTGGTCAACTTTGATGTGAATTCTCTCGGTTAAGCGGGAAAATATTTCGTAAAGTTAAATTGAAAATTTTTGAAAATCAAGAAATGTTAATGGAAATCTTTATTAAACGATAAATAAATATTACTAATATATAAAAATGTTGATATAAATAGAGCACCGATCTCATGCGTCAGAGAGTAGAACTGCCGATTATCAACTAAATGGTGTTTGGTTTGATCTTTGGTTGGAGATCGGTGCTAGTCTAGTTATACAGCGAAAGAGTCGATCTGTGGGTGACAAGTCTCGTGCGGACTCCAAACGATTCTCGCAGTTATAAAAAAAACTTTCAAATGCTCGATTAGTGTACTTTATTAATAATATATATATAATTTGGGGGTATTATTTTCCGGCGGTGAGGTAACCAGTGAAGTATAACGAGGTAAATAACAGGATTGCTCAATACCGAGGTAGAGCAAGGAACAATTTTAATTTGTTTTTACATAAGCAATAATGCGTTGCTACACAGTCATGAGCATGTTTCGGTCTTCTATTATTTAGTAACTAGAGACCTCTTTAGGCAAAATACGCTTATATTAAGGGAATAAGTAACGAATCTGAAAGTCATCTTGCAGTAAAAAAAAGTTTTTATGAAGGAGAACAGAGGTGAGGTTCAGCTGGGATTGGATTTTGTCTGTGTTGGGGTTATGGGATGAAGGAGTTATGGCTTGGGATTAAGAAAGTCAAGTTGAGGATTGAGCTTGAAAATGTTATCGTTGCAATGTGTCTGCTCACGTGAATAAGTGATTGAGTAAATTGGGTGTGGATGCGATTTTATTTCTTTTTTCCATTTTCCATTTTCTAATTCTTTTTCGAAAAGGTTAATAATAGCTTAAACTCAACTGACCGTTTCCACTACACCACTTGGGTCCGTTGAAGAGATGGGAAAAAAACTGAAAGAGTAAGAGACGTGAGTGAGAAGGAAGGAGAGGAAGTGATAGAGGATGATGAAGGAAGAGAAAGAAGTTTCTGATGAAAGAGAAGAAGTTATTAACAGTTTTAACCGTTTTGTTATAAATTGTAATCTTTTTTTATTACATTTTCACCCCAAACAAGGCAAATTGCCACTTTAGTGTAGGGGGCTACTATCAGGGGCAACAACTACTGGGGTACTATGTAGGGATTTGGGCAGCAAGGTGTCGGTTAAATTAAAAACTGCAAATATATACTCTCATCCTTAACACACATATATATATATGTGTGTATGTATGTATATATATGTGTGTGGGGGTGTCATATAGAAACGTTATCGAAAGCCAAATCACATACATACACACACACACATATATATATATATATATATATATATATATATATATATATATATATATGTATATATGTATGTATATATATGTGTGTGGAGGGTGTCATATAGAAACGTTATTTTAATTTGAATAAAATAAAATACGCATCAAGTGCGCTTGAAAGCCAAATCACAACGTAATATTAGGAAAATAAACAAATATTTTACTTGTTTGGAATTTATAACATAAATATATTTCAGAGGTATACTCCATCTTCAGTGTGTTGTTTTGTTTCTTTTTTTTTCCTTTTCTTCTTCCTTACCGTGTTGAAAAGTTGGAGAAAGAAGTATGTTTGTAATGGGCGGCGCGTTGTATCTAGCGGTTGCATTTTTAAATGTTTGAACTTTGCGTAGGCAACGTGGGAATAACGTCAAGGGTGAGAGTTCATATATATATATATATATATATATATATATAGTCTTTGAAGTTTTTAACCTTTAAACTATACCAAAAATATATTTTTTTTTTATCATTCGTTAGAAAACCATCCAGTCAGTAAGTCATTTAATCACCTGCAATCACTGCATCAACTCGCTCTCGAATTTACTACAGTACTAATAATTTATTTTTTAAGGGATCATCAGTTGTTTACCATGAAAAACTGTTTCGGGGATTTAAAAACGAAACAATATATTACATCATGGCTCCCCAGAAGAGTTGATCAAACACCACCTCCATTAATCTTAGGAAGAAGACATGTTTCAAACATTTGATCCAATTTCCTATTCTTAATTGCAAACTAACCTTTTCATGCTATAAAAATGAATTTCTTGCCTGTGCGATTCATCAATTTCCAAATTAAAAATGGATATATTTTTAATTTACCAGTCTTGTATTTATAAGTTAGGATTAATCCATTTAACTACTTATCACCCCCACTATCATTAGTATTTTGTATATTTACATTCTTATTTATTGAAAATTAAATATATATAAAGGTTAAAAATATTTATACATATATACATCTTTTTTTCAATTTTTTTTATTTTATGTAATTATAAATACATTTTATACATTACTAATATAGTTTTGGATTTCCTTTATTAATATATTCTGGTTAATCTTAAACGATTCAAAAGCATCAGGATAACGAACAAATGCTTTATTAACCTGTTTAAATATTTTAGTTTTATCCCCACCTTGTTTTATCATCCTTATTACTAAGCTAGAAACTGGTGGTATAAAATCTATTAATTTTAAAGTAACGTTAGCTATTCTCAAAAACTTTGACATAATGGTTCCATAAAACATAAAATCATGGCAGCTACTATCTTTATGCGGCATACTTACTATTTGAAAGGGGAAAGCGTTTCTTTTATCAAATATTTTATAAATAAAAATCCCATCCTCAATTTTTATATCTAAATCCAGAAATGTAACCTGTTGTCCTCTATGTTCACAATTCAATTCTAACTTTTTTGGATACATAAGATGTTTATTTTTTTTTTCGAATTCATCATTATCGTTTATACATATAAGGTCATCTATAAATCTCCTACACCCATGAAAATTATATGTTTTAGATATATCGCTTTTATTATTAGTGATGACACACACACACACATATATATATATATATATATATATATATATATATATATATATATATATATATATATATATATACTCGAGTCTATGTAAATACAGATTTGCCCAAAATGGTGAAGGATCCAATCCCATTAGGATACCTATCGTTTGGAGTAATATTTTATTTCCTATTTAAAAATAGCATTCTTTAATGAGATGACTTATAAGTATTTTTAAAATACCTTTAGAAACACTCGTTTTACTATTTTTATTTTTACACCAGAAGAGTTTGAAATGTCTATATATTTGCCTTTGCCACTATTGCTAAATCTATATATATATATATATATATATATATATATATATATATATATATATATATATATCATTTAATTCTTTTATAAGTTTTTTCGTGCGGAATTCTAGTATATAGCGTACTAAAATCATAATATATATATATATATATATATATATATATATAACTGAACCTTTCATGGACAGGTATAATTCTTCGTTATGACAGCGATAATAATTATTAATTATCTAGAGTAGATGGAGGGATAATAGAGGGTTAATATTTATAGTGTATGTTGAAATTACTACCCATCTATTACAAAAGACGATGCAATGAAATTTGCCTCTCTCCTTACCGGCATCCCTAAGGACGGAATTGACATTATCAGATAATGCAGAAACACTCTTTTAATCAGTAGAAATTAGTAATAGATTAAGAATCAAGCTGAGCCTTTTGATGTTCTGATGGGTTCTATTGACTCTGCCAAGAGTACAGATTTAGTAGGATTATACATTCTATACAATCTAACTAAGGACATAGAAGTTGACACGATCGTGCTATGTAGAGGCCTTGTTTTCGAAAAAAATGCTGACCGCCCTAAATGTGATAGAATCAAAAAAGTTATCATAAAAGAATTCAAGTGAATTAACCTTAAAGATGAAATTACCTATAACATTAAAATAGTCCACTTTCTAGATGTTACATTAAACCTCAATAAAGGAACCTATGAACCCTACAAGAAAGAAAATATGTCCATCCCTTTTTTAACCACTCTAAAGCTATCATTAAACATATCCCCAAATCCATTCGTAGAAGAATTAGTTCAACCCCCTCATCCAAGGAAAATTTCGATAAACATAATGATTTTTACAAGACCCTTGTAAATAGTGAATATTAAGAAACTAGTTTAGGATACATAGAACCTTTAAGTAAAACACCCACATCTAGATAATAACTCATAAAAGAAAATCATCTGGTTTCAATCAACCTTGGAAGAAAATTCATAAATTTGATTAAGCTACATCCCCCCAGCAACATCCTCCAAAAAATATTTAACAAAAACACTATTAAATTAAGCTATAGTTGCAGAAATAAAAAAGAAAGTACTAAAATCTTAAATAATGACAAACAATACAATCAAGGAAATAAAATAATAAAAACATGCAATTGTGTCGATAAATCTAAACGCCCCTTAAACAAAACTACCTCACAACCTCCTAATTTATCTAGCTAGTATTAGGACTAAAGAGAATCCTACCACTGGTTGATTCTATATCGGTCAAACGAGCAATATTTTAAGCAAAGATATACACGCTATAAAAGTTCCTTCCTAAACCCCAATTATAAGGATAAAACATCACTAGCTACATATTACAATGAACTAACTAGTAAAAGCTTAACACTAATTATTTATTGAGAAGTCTTTAAAAAACAAAATTGTCCAATCACTTAATTCATCTTGCCTCCTATGCTTAAATGAAAAACACTTCATCACGAAATTTAAGGATAGGGATAAACTTCCAAATAAAAAAACAGGAAATTTTAATAAATTGTAGGAATTACGAATCACACCTCCTTTCTCACTTGCTAATTCCAACACTACCCACATACACTATCCTGCATAAACACATCTGCACACATAAACCTCCTCAGATTCAACATTTATTAAATCCAAAACCACACCCTTTTTGAGAATCACACATGAAGAACATTCTACTTGATCACACCCAACACTCACAAACAATTTCTTCACATACCCAAATTATTTTTTATCCCTTGCAACCCATCCACTATAGAACTGATATTTAATATATGTAATGTATGCTATACCTCCTGTAGCTCTTCCCTCAATTTTTGTTAATAATGATTGCCCATAATATAAATATCGACCTAAATTCAGCTTATATATGTGCGTGCTGCTTGTATCCCATTCTGTAAATCTGATAATGTATAAATAGATTTATATCAGGGACAACATAATCCAAACAATAACGGGGCATTAGTATAAAGTAACTCAAAAATACACTATAAATATTAACTCTCTATTCTTCCTTAAACCAATAGTTATTTTTCCACAAAATACTTAAACTAAAATTTCTAAAACCACTAACCCCAATCTTGATTTATTTTATTTATATCCCACAGACGCTAAGCACTGTCAAAATTTAAACGATATATAACGTTATATGGCATAAATGTTGAGACTAACTCAGGATAATACCTGTTTGCGTCTACTCAAGTGTACCATATGTGTTTTTACATGGAGGTCACCATTTATCAAGGCCCAGAAGCCACTCGGGGATAAGGGTTATTGTGTGTACAGCAATCAATGGGTAGTGTTATATTATTCGTTAGTATTGAAGAATTGATAAAGCGTCATTAATCAAGGGGCGGTTCATCAGAAATTTGTTTATGTTGGACTTGAAGGCATCCAAGTTGAAGCCCAGGAGGGAAACAGGTAAACAGGCGTGCAGTTCTAAGAAAGAAGCTTTGTTCATGGAATCTACGTTTTGATTTAGGCACAGATAAAGAGTGCGGAAAATTATTGACAGTGGTTTCAGCTAGACGGGTGTTTATCGTGAAAGATTGGCGAGGGGGCGGGGCAGAGATTGGAGCTCTAGACGAGCCATGCCATAGAAATAACGATAAAACAATGATAGGCTCGTAACTTCTCTTCTGTGGGAAAGAGGTTGCAGGGAAGAGAAAAGCGCATCCCCCACTAAGCTACGAAGTCTATTTTATACTCTGTCAAGGCAGGATAGGCTGTTTTTAGCAGCTCCTGCCCACTTAAATATAATGATATATACGTATATATATATGTGTGTGTGTGTGTGTGTGTGTGTGTGTGTGTGTGTGTGTGTGTGTGTGTGTGTGTGTGTGCATGTATCTATGTGTGTATATGTATAAACATTTGCGTATGCATACAAACATACGTTGATGCCTCAAAAACCGAGAGCATCACTACTTATTTATACAAAAAAATATATTTAAAATTCAATAAAGTATTATAGTTGCTAATCATTATCAATAGCAAATAACCCGACATGATCTCCAGATATATTTTTAATAATTATAACGAAGAATTATATCTGTCCATGAAAAGTTCAGTTAAAAAAAGAATATATATATATATATATATATATATATATATATATATATATATATATATATATATATATACGTAGTTTTTAATTAATATTATAACAAAAGGGTTAAAACTGTTAATAGAAAATTTATTAATAACGCGAAAGCAAACGAGAACGAATTAAACAAATTATGTGCCCCTCCTACTCCTACTCCTCCTCCTCCTTTCTTTCATATTCTCCCATTTTCCTTTTCTCCTCTGCTTCCCTTTTCCTCCATCTCAAACTTTTTCCTTTTCCTTCATCATCCTCTATCTCTTCCTCTCCTTCCTTCTCACTCACGACTCTTACTCCTTCGGTTTTTCCCCATCTCTTCAACGGACCCAAGTTGTGTGGTGGAAACGGTCAGTTGAACCCAAGTTATTATTAACCTTTTCGAAAAAGAATTAGAAAATGGAAAATCGAAAAAACGAAATAAAATCACATCCACACCCAACTTACTCAATCACTTATTCACGGGAATTTTAAGACGGGCAGTGAGCAGACACATTGCAACGATAACATCTTCAAGCTCAATCCTCAACTTGACTTTCTTAACCCCAAGCTCTAACTCCTTGATCCCATAACCCCAACACAGACCAAATCCAATCCCAGCTGAACCTCACCCCTGTTCTCCTTCTTCATAAAACGTTTCTTACTGCGAGATGACTTTTAGATTCGTTACTTATTCCCTTAATGTAAGCGTTGTTGCCTGAAAAGGTCTTTAGTTACTAAATGCTATAAGACCGAAACATGCTCATGACTGTGTAGCAACGCATTACTGCTTATGTAGAAACAAATTTAAAGTATATATATATATATATATATATATATATATATATATATATATATATATATATATACACTTTAAATTTGTTTTTAAATCCCCGAAACAGTGTTTGATGATCCCTTGAAAAATAAAAAAATTGGTATTATAGTAAATTCGAGAGAGTTGATGCAGTGATTGCAGGTGATTCAATGACTTACTGACTAGATGGTTTTTTAACGAATGATAAAAAGTAATTTTTTGTATAGTTTCAAATGTTAAAAACTTCAAAGACTATATATATATATATATATATATATACGCATACACATATATATATGTGTATATATACACGCACACATGCACATATATGTATATGTGTGTGTGTGTATATATATATATATATATATATGACTTATTTAGACTTTAGTTATAATCCGTTGATTTAGAATGAGTAGAATATATCAACTTGATGGTTGAATATGATTGTGTGCTAATTTTTTGCATCAAATACTAATCCGCACTCATCCTTAATAATTCCAAACTGTGCATCGAATGAATGCCATAATACATTTTTACTTCACTTTATCATAACAATGGACCAAGCGAAATATAATATAGACTAACTCGACCCCCGGCGTTATTCAGTTGTGCAATACGCTTAAACAGGAGATTTCAATTCATGCAGATTGCATGTGAATTATTATAGAATCAATCCTCTGTTGAATATTATATGTTACAAGGGATAATTTGCTCGGTGGACTAATTCGCAATTTTTTTAATTAAGAAATAATTATGATAATGTCGTTCATCAAACTTTGTCTGTATTTGTTTTCAATATCATCTCAGATGATATTTCGGTTGACTCTGAAAAGTCACTTCTGATTAATGTTTAGTTTTAAAATACGCAAACAAAGAAATGATTTGCAGCGATTTTAAATGGTATATCTTCTTTTATTGTAAATTGAACTCATTAATGACAAAAATAAAATAAAATGGTGAGGCTTGCTCAGGGGGACTATTCGATCTGTAGTCAAATACTCTAGCTCCATATTACAATAGTTCTTTTTGTAAGAAGAAATGATTTGCTGAGAATTAAATCTCTTCTGAATTGCTGAGAATTATCTCCTTTTGGCCGGTGTAACGTAAAATATTCTCCTGTAAAAATTCTATTTATCTATAAGAAAAGAAAGACTATTTTTAAGGTCGGATTTATTTTCGATTCATATCGGATGAATTTTTGTACAAAACATATCTAAGAACACTGCCAGATATGTAAATTAGATTTGTATGAAATTTTAAAAAGATGGGCTCAGCCGTTTTGGAACCTATGAGGAAAGAACTCAAACACACACAAAGTGACTTTATATAATAGTAGATATGATGTTGGTATAGATAGATGGACAGATTGGAATGTATGTATACGTGTATAATTGGTCTAATATTTATGAAATTTAATAACTACGATTAATTGTATGTTTTTTATTTGTTTGTCCTTTTTCCCAGGAATCAATACGATCGGTACGAGTATTCGCTCTCCTAACAAAAGAGAGTCTAAACGTTGATATTTTTGAAATGAGAATGTCAATTTTCCAGCCAGCGTAATTAAATGAATGGATATAAAAGTTTACTTTATTGAATATGCAAGTAAAAATAGAAAACTAATACGATGGAGGAATAGCCCAAAATAATTCTGTATGACCTGTGAGAAAACGTACAATTAGAAGTGCACCATGATATTAAAAACATACACAAACCTATTTACTTGTCTCTCCAGGAGAGCACTTGAACACAAGGTCAGTTTTTAATGGGGAGAAATTCAGCTTTCCCAAAAGAGGTACTCGGTATTGTGACAACAAAAAATTTAATTACGCTTTTAAATAATTTGTATTATTTACATTCTTCAGACTACTCATCTTGAATGATATTTTCAAAACGTTTCGGCCGATGTAACCTCCGGTCTTCTTCAGTTGTATTTCGTCGAACTCTGGAATGTTTCTCCCGAGCTCAGAAATCTACACTGAATTTCAAAAGGGACCCATTTATTTAACCCACAGGGATAGCATGCAGTCATGATCGGTTAGAAATCTTAACTACAATTGTATTCTTAGTATCAGCCGCACTGAGGATTGAACACACAACCTCCAGAAGAGAGTAAGATGAGAACAGTAGCCAAATAATACTAATTATCAATCCTTATCTCAAAAACAGTCACTAACATTTGAATTATTTGTTCGCTAAAACTATTACGTACACATTTTAACAAACTAAACTGAAACTCTTTAAAAAATATGGCGACGGTACAATCTAAAAATAAGCTAAGGGACAAACAAATTCAACTTGCCTCCTCCCTTGAGGCTTGCATTCACAAATATCCGTGGGCTTAGAACTAATTTAGCTGATGTTGAAGCATTTCTCTTGACAAATATCCCGGATATCTTAGCACTAAGTGAGACAAACCTACACTCCTCCATCCCCTCTAACTACTTTAACATGACTGGATATCTCCCACTCTGCCGTAAGGACTCTGACAGACACATGCACGGACTTGGAGTTTACATTCGTAATACCCTTCCCTTGACTAGGGAAACAAATCTAGAATCGGATGATCAAACCTTTATGTGCTTTAGACTAAACATGCAACATAACATTAGCTACGTTTATTTTCTCTACCGCTCTCCCTCGACCCAGGACTGCACCTTAATAAACAAAGTCTCTGACAGCATAGACACGGCACTCTTCTCGACACTAGCGCACAAGTACATGTATTTGGTGACTGTAATGTCCACCACAAAAAACTAGCTTGGATTCTCTACTTACACATATGCAGCGGACAGCACAACTCATAGCCTCTCTATATCTCACTCCCTATCACAAATTGTTGCGTTTCCAACGCGTTTCACTGACCAGGAAGAACAACATGCATCACTTCTAGATTTGTTTTTGACCACAGTTCCCGAAGGTTGACATAACGAAGGCCCACAGCCCACTCAGGTACGCTGATCATGCAGCGATAATTGTTGAAATCACCCTAAACTCTAGACCCAAAACTGAAGAGTCAGTGCTAAAAAAAACGAGATATTATAAAAAAGGCTTACTGAGAAGCCATCAGGGAACTAATCAGAGATGCCTCATGGGGAAATATGTTTTCTCTCCCTGCTGAACAATGTGCAAACGAGACCAGTGACTGGTTCAAAACTGCAATCGAAGCGCATGTTCCCATGCGGAAATTTTATAGTAAGCCCTACTCTCCCTAATGGTTCACTTCTACTTGCGCAACTGCCATTGCTCAAAAGCAGCATACATACCACAGATTTGACCGACATAAGTCTAGTTCAAACAGACTGAAGTATATAGAAGCCAGAAATAACGTTAAGAAAGAAATAGCGACAGCTAAGAGAGAATTTACGGAAACCATTAAAAAACGCATCGAAGCACAAAAATTAGGAACTCAAGACTTCTGGAAAATCTACAACAGTGTAGTAAATAATGGGCAATCAACAATTCCCCCACTAACCAACAATCACGAGGTTGTCTCCTCAGCAACCGAGAAGGCTAACATGCTTGCCAGTCGGTTTGCCTCAAACTTCACACTGGACCCTTCCAACCACCGTCTACATGACTTTCCTATGCGGACAGACGCCGCGCTAGACGATCTGAAAATCACCCCTGCTCAGGTGCATGCTATCATAAAAAACCTTGACACTTCAAAAGCATGTGAACCTGATCTCATTCCAGCTGTGCTATTAAAAAAATGCTCAGCCGAAGTAGCTCCAGTTCTCTCCAAACTCTACAACAAATGCCTTAATGAAGCTTGCTTTCCGGGCTGTTGGAAAACTGCTTCTGTTGTACCAGTATTCAAGAATTCTGGCGAAAGGACTGACCCATTAACTTATCGCCACATTAGCCTCCTCCCACTTTTTGCCAAAATATTTGAGATCTTAATTAACCATGCTCTAGTCCATCACCTTATAGATGCTAAACTTCTGACTGACAAACAATATGGATTTAGACAACCCGTTCCACAGCAGACATCCTAACTGTAATCTCTGAACGTATATACCATTCACTGGAAAAAGCGGGGAGGACAGAGCGGAAGCTCTAGATATATCTAAGGGTTTTGATAGGGTATGGCATGAGGGTCTCCTCAGGAAAATTAGATCATACGGTATCACTGGTAGAATACTTAACATAATTAAATCCTTCTTAGATAAGAGAAAATTCCAGGTTGTCCTCGACGGTCGTACATCTAAACAATATGATATAAAGGCGGGAGTGCCCCAGGGGTCTATCCTTGGACATCTATTGTTCCTGATATTCATAAATGACCTCCCCGACAAAATTACCTCTGAGATGGGTATATATGCTGATGACACTACACTCTATAACAGGCACGACAGCAAGACGAATGAACACATTTCTAAAGAAATGCCAGAAACACTAGAAGATGACCTCCAATCTGTGGTGAATGGGGACAAAAGTGGTTGGTTGCGTTCAATGCCACCAAGACTAAACTTGTTTCATTCAATAATTACAAGACACCTTCTCTACCACCTATAGCAATGGCCAACGACTCTTTATCTGAGAGTACATCTTTCAAACTGCTTGGCCTAACGTTCACAGGAAACATGAGTTGGAACAATTACATTGAAGGCATTTCCAGGGCCGCTGCAAGAAAGGTGTGCTCTCTCTATCGTGCTGGACAACTACTGATACCCGAAAGTATCCTGTACCTCTATAAGGCCACCATTCGCCCATGTATGGAGTATTGCTGCCACATTTGGGCTGGTGCATCTGCTACTACTCTCTCGCTCCTTGACAAGGTTCAAAAGAGAGTCGCAAACCTAATAGTCCCTGAACTGGCATCTAAGCTTCAGCCTCTGTCTCATCGACGAAACGTTGCATCCCTCTGCCTGTTCTACAAGTATTTTAGTGGTGAATGCTCTGACGAACTGCAGACACTTGTGCCCCACGACGTGAGCACCCTCGACAAACCCGACAGGCTACTAAATCCCACCCCCACGCAGTAGAGATCCCTAGATGTAAAAGATCTTTCTACTCCAATAGTTTCTTCCCCAGAACCGCTAGACTTTGGAATTCCACTCCAGGTCCCTGCTTCCCCAACAGTACTGACGTGCAGAAGTTCAAGTGTAACGTGAACCGACATCTTGCTGCCCAAATCCCTACATATTACCCAGTAGTTGTTGCCCCTGATAGTAGCCCCCTACACCAAAGTGGCAGTGTGCCTTGTTTGGGGTGAAAATATAATTTTTAAAAAAATATTTTTAATCCAGAGGATTGGCTTTCCGTCGGACCTAGTGTGCAACGCCGAGAGAGTGACCCTGGTTACTGATCAAACCTAGGTCTCTTTATCACCCGCCCAGGCTTGCATCCGGATAGTCCAGCTTCGACTTAATAACCACAACAGACGCTGTAGTGCAACAGACTAGATGCAGAACGCCATTATCTCATAAGACAGGAGGTTGCTATCTTATAATTTATTTATCTCAAATATGTACATTTACCTGCGTCTTTAAACGAATTATTGACGAAGGGCAAAGAGCGGATGTAGATAGCAGAATGCTAAGAGGCATTTCACTTCGTTTGAATACATTTTGATCTAGAACACGAAATCGTCATGAATTCCGATGCGAATTCATACAGCATAATATTGTACACAAAATGAACGACGGTTCGCCAAAGCTGATAGCGCATGTGTCAAGTATACATTGACCAGCCGATCAGAGCTGCTCGTAAATAACAAAAGAACCTCTGGGCATTGTTTTTGCGGTAACCAAAATGTCCGTTTCGTGCACAGAAAGGATTCCAATTACAAACCAACCATAAACTTTTATTAATAATCGAAGAAGCGGTTACCTACACATACGATGAATACTTTGATAAAAAAACAATCAAGAAGCAACGATGCCACACTTCCAACACTCTATATTATGCTATCAAGAACCTTCCAACTGCAAAACACGACGCACAGCTGACACAATTCCCCACTTCAATAGTCAAGTTCTAAATCCAATTCTTCTGAAAAATCTTTTTTTTTATATTCAACCGGGAGCGTCTTATTTGCATATAAAAACGCGACCATTTCTTTTTTTTTCTCTCTTTTCTCTTCACTCTTTCTGTCTGCATGAGATCTTACAGCCTGGTGGAAGAACAGGTTTATTACAAATTAAATCATTTAATCACAAATATATTACAGAGATGAAAATCTATCTTCTAAATTATAACTACAAGATGGAGTATGCTCCATCCGCCAAGACGTTTGACCTCTTGAGGACACGATAATTGCTTTTCTACGAACAGAAGTTGAGATGGGAAACACTTTTCTTGGTCATTGGACGGGTTCTATTATCTTGTCATGGATAGCTTCACTAAATGGCGAGCGATACTTAATTGTAAGAAACCAACGACAAATACAACAATTGTGTTTCTACATGAATTTCGGAGTTGTGTACTATAGAATAACTCAATTAATATCTTGTCAAAGCCAAAGGTTTTGTCAGCCGTTTTTAATAGAACATCTAAAAATCGTGACATGTCATGCAAGATGCAACGGTCTTGTCAAAGCCAAAGGTTTTGTCAGCCGTTTTTGTCAAAGCCGAAGGTTTTGTCAGCCGTTTTTGTCAAAGCTAAAGGTTTTGTCAGCCGTTTTTGTCAAAGCCGAAGGTTTTGTCAGCCGTTTTTGTCAAAGCCAAAGGTTTTGTCAGCCGTTTTTGTCAAAGCCAAAGGTTTTGTCAGCCGTTTTTGTCAAAGCTAAAGGTTTTGTCAGCCGTTTTTGTCAAAGCTAAAGGTTTTGTCAGCCGTTTTTGTCAAAGCCGAAGGTTTTGTCAGCCGTTTTTGTCAAAGCCAAAGGTTTTGTCAGCCGTTTTTGTCAAAGCCAAAGGTTTTGTCAGCCGTTTTTAATAGAACATCTAAAAATCGTGACATATCATGCAAGATGCAATGGTCGAGCTCTAAAAAGTGAAGAATATTCCAACGGAGAAAGTCATACAAGATTTTCTACAAGTGCATACGAGGTTCCTTAATGACAACGTCCCATCATGTATGTGATCAACAGAAGCTGTTCGCAACAAGAATCAAAACGACTTGTGACATATAAATGTCAGAAAAGAACGTTTTAAGCTCAAAGACAGGGTGGTGGTGGTGGTGGTGGTGGTGGTGGTGGTGGTGGTGGTGGTGGTGGTGGTTGTTGTTGTTGTTGTTGTTGTTGTTGTTGTTGTTGTTGTTGTTGTTTTGGGGGTTTACTATTTAAGAACAACAACTCATTTTGTGAAATAAAAGAATTAGGAATATGCTCCATGTATGGTGAAAGGACTAAAATCCAATCGCAAGAAATATTTAAAGCAAATAAGGACAAATTATTTCGATACTGTAGAGGACAATAGTACATGAGAAGGCTTGATTGCTGTCGTTTTTGGTCCGTTCGAATTATCAATTCTGTAAGAAGTTTCTCACAACTTTGATGAAAGTCAACAAGAGAAAAGATATTGACTCCTACGAAGGTGAGGGTCATGACGAAAGCTGATCTATCTGTTTCAGGAATAAATAGATTCATCTAGACAATAAATACAGCGTCGTGGCAGTTATTGATGACTGTTTTAGTCTCAGAATCATGTCTGAAAACCCGGCGCATCTATGAATACCAAGATCCTAAGTAAAATATATTATCTTTTAATACAGTAATTATTATATATCATTTTTTATTTGTTTTTTAATCCTTTAAGATGAGGCTTCATAATTTGTGTATTCGTTTTTTGCGGACTGTTATCCTCATCTTCATCTACATAGTTATTGTTTCACTACGTGTCGGTTAATTCATCCTCTGGCCTTCTTCAGGTGATTAACCACGACGGGATAGAAATGCTGAATCTTGTAATTGTATCCCAAGTAATTATTGCCTTCCATAATTGTTGTTGCCTCACCACGTTTTTGACGAACTAATTCGCTGGCCCTCGGCGCCCGTGGCGCAATGGATAGAAGTGTTGAGTCCCTATGGTTTCAGACAAGCATTGTCTGAAGATAGCGGTTTCAATCCTGCCCAAAGCAGGTCAAAGAATTAGTTGGCCAAAAACGTGCCAAGACAACAACTATGGAAAGCAGTAACTACTGGGGATATAATTACAAGACTCAGCATTCCTACGCCAATTAACCATCTGAAGAAGGCCAGAAGATGAAGTCCGCAAAAATGAATATACAGTTACTATTGTTATAAATAATATCAAATTAAAAGATTTTAGCATTCATTTCATACAGCTCAGATAAGCTAATTCATAAGAACTATATTGGCTTATAGATCTGCCTATGAGAGGGATCACATGAATGTTGCCAACATCTGTACGCGAATCCATTGTTGCATTACTTCCGCTATTTTCTAGACGGTGGTAGATGATTTGGCGTCCCCGACGAAACATCTTCCAGCATTATAATATATAATATGTAATATTATAATATTACTTTTTTATTATTTATTATTTACATGTTATACTTGTGCATAATTTGAACCAGACGTAACTCAATGTTCGATCGGATTTGCTCGGAACCCGACGTTAATCGCCGAGCTCCGCCGATTATGAAAGCATAACAAACGCTGCTCAAAAAGAAAAAAAAATGAAGGAAACACGTAAACATAATAATTTTAACAGAAAAAATAAACAAATAAAAACCAAGAAATAACGACCTACCGTAACAAGTTTTTTTTTTTTTTTGTAACATAAGTTTTTTACTGTCATAGTTTTTTTTTTTTTTGTCGAACGAAAAAGTTCCAAACAAAACAGATAACTAAAGTTCTTTTTTTTTTTTCTAATAGTGGTTTTTAACATGGGGAGGTTGGGGAGGGGTGTCTATTTATGAAAGCCGTTCTTAGCATGGGAAGGTTGGGGGTGCATTGCGTGTGCGTGCATCTCCACCCACATCCATTCATCTCAGATCTTCTTTTGGCGATGATGCAATTCTCGCCACAGGAAACGCAGGTTTTTTTTTGTTTTTGGGTTTTTCAGCAATTAATTTTTTTTTCTTGACAATATGAGACCGCATGTTTCTGCGTCATCAAATATTTTTTCAAACTGGAAATATTCATTTTTTTGTTTGCACAGTTTTAACAAAAGGGCTGTTACAGGTGTGTGCTGCTTAATGAATTTAATGATTTTTATTTCCTTCCAATTTGTTTTGAAAAGTTCGTCTGCTATTTTGCAGTGCATTGATTGGCTGCTCGACGTCTTACGTCACATTACAATTAAACCCAAGCGCATACGTCATGTGCAGAGCAAAGCCGGTCGAACGCTGAGTTACGTCTGATTCAAATCATGCCCAAGTACCAACATTTTACACGAAAATAATTGGAAGAATGTGAACAATTCTTACTTTTATTTTTAAAAAATGTGTAATATTTATTTTTGTAACTTTCTTTTCATGTGAAACATTTTAAAAAATAAATGAACATATTTTTTTACAGTAAAGTATCATTCTTACGACAAACTACTTATAACAACAAAAACAACAACAACAATAATAATAATAATCATAATAATATTAATAATGATAATAATAATAACTCGTCTAAGAATGTGATAAACTCCTCCAGTTAAAATATCTGTTGGAAAGTGTTTCATCGAAAACGACAAATCAGCTATCACTGTTTAAAAATGCCAATCAAACTAGTAAGCACTAGATCAAATAAATATCTGTAATCTGCAATTGTTAACAAATTATCCTTGTAAGCTTGTACTACTTTTATCAAATAAATCCACAGTGCTAGGTTAGGTTTTTTGCCAATAATAAGTTAGACATTTTCATGGAAATCGCTCAAGACAAAGCATGAAGCCATTTGATGTAAGAAAATGCCAAGTACGAAAGATGATTATCAAAAAGACAGTATAGAAAATACTAAGGACGTAGATAAAAGGGAAACAGTGAGCAGGAAGAAAGTTCCACTACGTTGTAACTTAAAATCGTAACATCTTAGTCATAAATATTAGCCATTTTTTTAAATCATACAACGCGAATGCACTCAACAATTAAGGTGAAATTATTTGCGATTAGAAGATCGAGATAAATGTTTGCATTGTTTTAAAAGAGACTTTATTTTGTTTACTTTCTCTCCAATTCTTCGATAAAAATCCATGCCGTAGCGGATAAAGTACTTGATAAAATTCAATTGTAAAGTGACACTCATCTTGAGACTAAAGGTTCAATCCTCAGTGTGGGCGATACTTGGGAGATCTACCCAATCATGGTTCCGTAAAAAGTTTCAATTTGAAATGCAGATTCCCGAGTTAAACAAGATGAGAACAGTAGTCCGAAGAATTCAGATAATGATCGTTAATGGTCGTTAATGGTCATCATACAATAATTACAAGAAAACAAAGAATCGATAATGTCTACTTCATGCAACAAAACAATCAAATTGTCTGAATCAAATTCTTGCAATTAAGATAAAGTTTGAATATGCAGTTCTCTGGCAATTTCCCCATTATTCATAGGCAGAACTGTTTGAATAACCAAAGTAAATTCCACAATCGAAAAACGGGAATTAAATTCTTAAGGACAAAGCAATCTCTTCTGAGTATTCTTGTTCTGAAATCGCAGATTTCCGACTCTTGAGGGATCTTTAAGTTTAATTAATGGACGACCGAAATTCAAATCCTGAGCATATTTGCATGAAATGTACAAAAGAAATCTCTTAGATTCTTTATCTGATTACCATGCGAAATCCAAGACTTGACAACTGACTTAATCTATCATTAAAGCAGCAAATTTATACTTAGTAAAGCTCCGTCTAAAGCTTTAACATAATTTCAGAAAGAAATGACATTAGAGTTTCAAAACTCTTTAGTTCATCTAGCTTTCCTTTAATGTTCTAGAAAATTAGCAGCGAGTATCCTATATTTTTATATAGCAACAATTTTCCAAAGAATAGAACATCTTGACGGATGCATCTACCACTAGTTTCTTAGACACGGTCCAAAAAAGTCTCAAATCTAATAGTTCTCCCACTGTCGACCAAGTTCCAACCTTTGTCCCATCGCTGCCCTTTTTACACATACTCTAATGCAATGTTCTCTGATGAACTCATAGCATTTGTGCCCCTCGATGTATATACCCTCGATTAATCGACAAGCAGCAAAATTCCACCCTTTCTTATTAAGATCCCTAGATGCTGGAAAGCCTTCTTCTCTAATAGTTTATTCCCACGAACTGTTATACTATGGAATTCCCTTCTTTTTTTCTACTTGGGAGTCACCACTTATCAAGGTCATAAGGCCATTCGAGGATAAGAGTTAATGAATGTAAGGTGGTAGTGTAGTAATCGTTAATGGTTAGGTAGGATTTGATTATTTATTTCTCTGGCTATATTAACCTGCAGAAGTTTAAATGTAATGTGAACAAACACCTCGTTCATCTTCTTACATAATCCCCTATAAACATGGTCCCAAATAGTTCCCTCTTACGTCCAAGTGGTTATATGCCTTGTTCGTGATAAAAAAAAAATTTTGACTCCATGCATCAGGAAATACCAACCCTAAACAACATTATAGGGTTTTTTTTATTTGCTCAATCAACAAGATTTGCAATTATTTAAGAAAGTCGAATTCAGAAATTACAACTAATATTAATATAAATACTATGGTTATGGCCAGATTTAATGGAAGTGATTTTTTAAGCCTGATAATTTTTTTCTCAGATTCGTAATATTTTTTATTGATTCTTTCAATAACATTTTTAATTTTTTCTGACCTGATTAAGCAAGAAATAAACGGTTTTATAGATTTCTTCATTTGATTTAATTTGTTTTTATATTTTCCTTATCGTTAATTAGTTTTTTTAATATCATCATTAAGTCAATAAGAAGCCGGGCGTGTTACTCTGAGGTTTCTCCAATAAATAAGCACTCGATGCCTCCATCAAATAAACAAATATCTATCCAGCTCGCCTTATTGTAGGACAATTGCTAACAAACTAGCCTCACAACCCGTGGCGCAGTGAATAGAGACGTTGAATCTCTATGGTTCCAGGTGAGCATTGTCTAAAGATAGCGGTTTCAATCCTACATAAAGCTGCTCTGAGGCTTAGTCGGCCAAAACGTGGTGAGACAACAACATCTATGGAAGGCAGTAATTACTGAGGATACAGTTAAGATACTCAGCATTCCTATCCTATTGCGGTTTACCACCTGAAGAAGGCCAACAGCAAGTAGAAGATAACAGTCCGCAAATAAATAAACAAACAAATATCTATTCAGCTCATCTTATTGTTAACAAACTCGACTCACAACTTGTATAGTTTGAAACTTTTTTTTACCTCACTAATGTTTGGATATGTACTATATTACGTTTTGTTTGTTTGTTTGTTTGTTTGTTTTTGCACTAAACAAGGCATATTGCCACTTGGAACATAATGGGCTCTTGTCTAACAAGGAACTGTGGGGAGTTGAGCTGCGAGATGTCTATTTACATTATGTTTAAACTTTTGCAGGTCAGTATAGTCAGGGAAGCAAGAAACAATGAGTGAGTTGCTAAAATATAGAAGCTGAGGGGAGAGACCCTTGGAGTAGAAAGAGTTCCAGTATCTAGGGACCTCAAAAACGAAGGGAAGGGATTTTGCTACTCGTCCATCAGAGCAGGTTTCATTAAATTACTTGTAAAACAGACACAGAAATGTGACACTGCGGTGATGGGACAGAGATTGGAGCTTAGTCGACAGTAGGGGACCTATTAGATTTGAGACTCTTTTTTGGACCCTGTCTAAGAGTGAGAGACTGGTGGCAGACACACACCAACCCAGATGTGACAACAAAAGTCCATGCATAGGCAAACAATATATTAAATGATCTCTGATGTGAGTAATTTTCTGGCATGATAGAGGGAGCCCAGCCTCTTTGCAGCAGCCTTGGCAATGTCGTCAATGTATTTGTTCTAATTCATGGAATGTAAGAATTAAACAGCAAAATAAGGAAAGTGAACAGTTATGAGACTAATGAAAATAACCCAAGGCCGACTTTCTACTCTCCTGCTGTAGAGAATCATAATCCTCATAAAGTGTTATCATCAAGATTGATCACTAAGAAATTCTATGGACTAAGTGTATTTTTAGCACTCCAATTATACAATATACAGCTGAAAGTTACCAATTTCTGAATTTTTGAAATGAGCATTGATTATTAATATCATTTAGATTTTTCAGACTACTGCTCTCATCTTAAGTGTTATTTTCACAATATTTTGATCGAATATAACTTCCGGCCTTCTTAAAGTGAATCTTGTCAAACTTTATTTAAGTATATCTCTTTATGGGACAACTCTGAAAAAAATGACACTTTCACTCAATGAAAAGTAGTCTGCGTGCAGCTTATATGACAGAGTTAATTTATTTTCCCCTCGAAATATAATCATTAAAGTCTAAACCCTTGCCAACTAAAGTGAGTACACCTGTTCAGTAAAGTTGTCAGTATTAACATACACCGTGTCAACTATCAATATTTTGTGTGGTCACCATCACTATCCAGAACTGCATTTACTCTCCTGGGCATGAAGTTTACCAAAGCTTCATAGGTAGCCATTGGAATGCTTTTCCACTGCTCTGTGACAACGTTGCAAGGCTGGCGGATATTTGATATGTTTCACATATCTACCAATATCAAATAAAAGAATGAACAGTCTGATTTTAATTTAAGTTAACATCCGTATACAGCCTAACATCACAAATGTAATTGTAAAGTTTTATCAGCGAACAAGCAAAATGACACGGAATATAAAATCAACAGTAGATTCTTTGATAAAACAAAAGTCCGTTTAAAATGATTGCTTTGTTTAAAGCGCTTTTCAACAATGATATTTGACTTATGATTAACTTGATCATATATATAGGAGAGAGAAATTAATGTTAATTTAATAATTATTTATTTTTTAAGCTTAACTTGCTAACTTAAGAAATGAGTAACACAGACGGACAACATCATTATTTCTAAATTATGACCTTATCTCGTTTGCATAGCTTCCCGGGAGCGACTGATTGTAAACTTTCCCTAACTCGAAAACGTGACATCATATCCTCATATCATTCGACTGTTTTGTCTATGGCGTTTGACATAGATTAATTAAGTGTATTCTCTTATTATTGCTATATTTTCAATAACAGATGCCGTACATTTTAGTGTTAATTTTTTCCTTTTATCGTCGTCGCTTTGTTTAGTAATTACTATAGAAATACGCTTCTTTTCATAAAGAAAGCGGCCTCAAGGAGACGTTCGCTGAGGAGTTTTCAAAACTGGTTTTATTTGAAGAGAATTAGCTTAGCAGAGAGCGAATAATGTTATCTTAACTAATTATTTACTTCTTAAGTTCATAAATTTCTGAAATGGGTACCACACACAGACATAGATCAAGACAACATTCCACTTAGATTATTTCTACATTAATGACGACGTCGTATTCGCGCGGCTTTCATAATGATTTCATTCATCATTATCTAACTCCGTTTTGTCTATGGTATCTGACGTTTGTCCCCTTTCCTCGATTTTACGTCCTTCAGCTTTTATTCATGGGAAACGATTCTGTTTTATAGATCTGAGTTATTATCATGCACTCAGTGAGATCTTTGCCAAAATTCACACTTGTTAACTTAATCGCTTAATTGATGTAAGGTCTAACAAAACTACAATTGTAGATATTAAAACTTCAATAGCAATCATTCTAATAACATCAAAAAAGTCAATTATTTACAGATCCTGCTTATATGTCAAACATGTTCTACAACTCAATACAAAACGAATATATGTCTACTCATCTCACAATTTCTAAAAAGCAAATACACTCTCAAAATCATAAAATCGCATATTCAAACACACTCAATAAAATGGCTTTGACTTAATGGGTTCCACACTGTCTAACAAGCTCCAGCCTCTTTCCCATCGTTAATTCTTATATCGCTCTACTAAATTGACGAATCAAAATAAACCTAACCCATCCTAATCCTTCCAAAATGCCAACTGCTTTTTTTTTTACTTTCTTGCTAACTGTTGTTTATACTTTTTCTCTTTTAAATTTATTTTATTTTTTAATAATGTATTTTAATTACATGCGTATGTATTGTCTTTATCCCATTGTTTTCCTGCGAGCCGTGTGTAGTTCTTAAAATTCGACTCGAAAAATTAAAAACTTAACAGAAAGCGAGGATTTATTTTTTTCCATTGCAGAAGACAGAAGAACTTTATTTAAGTAGTATACTTAATATGAACAATTACCATATGCTTGCTTGTGTTAATAAAGTGGCCTCAATGATATCCATACCAAACCACTGAACATAGCTTATATTTTAATTTTCACTATATTTGTAACTGAAATATACAGTATCTTAGCTGTGATACTAGGGCTATTTTTCTAAATAGATGCAATGCTCTGTGCCTGACCTTAATGACTGCCTATAAATACAGAATACGAATTCCGAATCACCATGAACTAGTTGTTCCCTTATAACTGAAGAAAAAAAACACCTAATAGCTAGCTACGAAATTCCAATATACATTTTACGTCCAAGACGACTGCCTTTGTCTAACCTGCATGCCAAAAAAAACATTTTTTTCTTTCCTCAAACTAAACCTTACCTGAAACTCTAAATCCTAATGGAGATCTACTGTTAATTGTAAGTAAATAACCCCTGTCTTTTTAACGCTAACAATCTGCTCTATCCCCCCAAACCGCCACTAAACTCCTGCATTGCACAGCATTTGTAGTGGAATCTTTAACTACCAGCCCCTAACCCTCACATGCTAACTGCTTAACAGTCATCACTAAGCATATATACATTTCTACCTCTTAGACATCCATTTGAGTTCATTCCTCTCCAGTTAGGTATTTAACAGCCAAAGTATGTACTCAGAAGCATAGCGATCTGCATTACATAACTATGTCTCCTCCTACAAAGTTTTACAACGATTAATACGAAACTAAACCGATACTCTTTGTTATGCAAAATGTCACATGACACTTACTTGAAAGCTGAAATTATCTTCCCTCGTTAATAGAAACTGACTTAATACCTACAACTTCAACTTTATTCGCACCTACTGAAAACCTGCCCATATATCTATTTACCTAATTATACATGAATCAAACCTTACCTACTGTTTTATCCGTACTATATTGCATTTACATCTTAACCCTCCTGTCATCTAAAATATAGTTTGGGCACAACTCGCTGACGGACCCAGTAGATCTTCCTAGATCATCCGTCTAGGAGAAGGAAAACTCTTAAACTAAACCAAAGGGGAGGGAAACCTCTTTATTTTTTGATGACAACGTTCCTAAAGCTGGTGACTCAAACAAATTACCGGTTTGCAAACCTAAACTGCTTAATTTATCTGTCTATCGCCCGGCTTCCATACTCCTTCTTTGCCTATTAGTCAGGCGCAGAGACACTATAACAGTGGTTCGACAGAAACACCCAGTGGTAGATCTTGTTTCTTGTCTAGGGCAACGAACGCCGTTTCCCCCACACCCGACACACCCCACCCCTAAAACTGGGCACTTGGGAGTGCTTGAGTACAATATATGCCTGAGCAATTAGATTGGATTGACTTTCTTCAGATGGGTTGAGGGTACCGGATTGACAGTTTCTGGCTGCTGTTTCCGACTAGTAGCACAGGAGGCCTAACTCTTTGGTAGCGCTTAAAGCGGTTGCTCCATCAACAGTTGTATAATATCGGGATGTTTGTAATGCCATGTCACGCATGGAAAGGGACCCTGCACTCATCCCCGGTGGGCTTTCCTGAGGCCACAATACTAATTGAAGAAAGGTCAGTTGATGGTCTGCTTGTGATGCATGTCTGATGCTCTGCATAACCTCTTGTTCAGCTCCCCCTTACATAAACTTAAACTCTTTAAAAAATATGACGACAGTACAATCTAAAAATAAGCTTAAACCAGGCAGAGGGTCAAACAAATCCAACTCCTCCCTTGAGACTTGCATTCACAAATATCCGTGGGCTTAGAACAAATTTAGCTGATGTTGAAGCATTTCTCTTAACAAATACCGCGGATATCTTAGCACTAAGTTAGACTAACCTACACTCCTCCATCTCCTCTAACTACTTTAACATGCCTGGATATCTCCCACTCTGCCGTAAGGACTCTGACAGACATATGCACGGACTTGGAGCTTACATTCGTAATGCCCTTCCCTTGACTAGAGAAACAAACCTAGAAATGGATGATCAAGCCTTTATGTGCTTTAGACTAAACATTCAACATAACATTAGCTACTTTTATTTTCTCTATCGCTCTCCCTCGACCCAGGACTGAACCATAATAAACAAAGTCTCTGACAGCATAGCCACAGCACTCTCCCTTGACACTAGTGCACAAGTACATGTATTTGGTGACTTTAATGTCCACCACAAAAAAGTGGCTTGGATTCCCTACTTACACAGATGCAGCGGGCAGCACAACTCATAGCTTCTCTATATCTCACTCCCTATCACAAATGGTTACGTTTCTAACCCGTTTCCCTGACCAGGAAGAACAACACGCATTTCTTCTAGATCTATTTTTGACCACAGTTCCCGATGATTGTAAAACGAATGCCGACAGCCCACTCGGGAACGCTGATCATACAGTGATAATTTTTGAAATCGCCCTAAACTCTAGAGCCAAAACTGAAGAGCTACTGCTCAAAACAACGAGATATTATAAAAAGCTGACTGGGAAGCCATCAGGGAACTAATCAGAGATGCCCCATGGGGAAATATTTTTTCTCTTCCTGCTGAACAGTGCGCAAATGGGACCACTGAATGGTTCAAAACAGCAATTGAAGCACATATTTCCATGCGGAAATTTTATAGCAAGCCCCACTCCCCGCAATGGTTTACTTCTACTTGCGCAACTGCCATTGCTCAAAGGCAGCATGCATACCGCAGATTTAACCGACATAAGTCCAGTTCAAACAGACAGAAATATATAGAAGCTAGAAGTAACATTAAAAAAGAAATAGCGACAGCTAAGAGAGAATTTACAGAAACCACTAAAAAACGCATGGAAGCACAAAAACTAGGAACTCGTGACTTCTGGAAAATCTACAACAGTGTAGTAAATAATGAGCAATCAACAATTCCCCCACTTACCAACCGAGAAGACTAACATGCCTGTCAGTTGGTTTGCCTCAAACTCCACACTGGATCCTTCAACCACCCCCTATCTGACTTTCCTATGCGGACGGGCGCCATGCTAGACGATCTGAAAATCACCCCTGCTCAGATGCATGCTATCATAAAAAAAACTTGACACTTCAAAAGCATATGGACTCGATCTCATCCCAGCTGTGCTATTAAAAAAAGTGATCAGCCGAAGTAGCTCCAGATCTTTCCAAACTCTACAACAAATGCCTTAATGAATCTTGCTTTCCGGGCTGTTGGAAAACTGCTTCTGTAGTACCAGTATTCAAGAATTCTGGCGAAAGAACTGACCCATCAAAGTATCGCCCCAATAGCCTTCTCCCACTTTTTGCCAAAATATTTGAGACCATAATTAACCATGCTATAGTCCGGCACCTTACAGATGCTAAATTTCTGACTGACCAACAATATGGATTTAGACAAGCTCCTTCCACAGCAGACATCCTAACTGTAATCTCTGAACGTATATACCATTCACTGGACAAAGCCGGGGAGGGTAGAGCGGTAGCTCGAGATATATCTAAGGCTTTTGACAGTGTATGGCACGAAGGTCTTCTCAGGAAAATCAGATCATACGGTATCACTGGAAGAATACTAAACATAATTAAATCCTTCTTAGATAAATGACCTCCCCGACAAAATTGCCTCTGAAATGGGTATATATGCTGATGACACTACACTCTATAATAGGCACGACAGGAAAACAAATGAACATATATCTAAAGAAATGGCAGAAACACTAGAGGATGACCTCCAATCTGTAGTGGAATGGGGACAAAAATGCATAGTCACGTTCAATGCGGCCAAGACTAAACTAGTTTCATTCAATAATTACAAGAAACCTTCTCTACCACCTATAGCAATGGGAAACGATTCTTTATCTGGGAGTACATCTTTAAACTCCTTGGCCTAACGTTCACAGGAAGCATGAGTTGGAACAATTACATTGAAGGCATTGCCAGGGCCGCTGCAAAGAAGGTAGGCTCTCTCTATCGTGCTAGATATCTACTAACACCCGAAAGTATCCTGTACCTCTATAAGGCAACCATTCGCCCATGTATGGAGTATTGCTGTCATATTTGGGCTGGTGCATCTGCTACTAGTCTCTCGCTCCTAGACAAGGTTCAAAAGAGAGTCGCAAATCTGATAGGCCCTGAACTGGCATCTAAGCTTCAGCCTCTGTCCCATCGACGAAATGTTGCATTCCTTTGCCTGTTGTACAAGTATTTTAGTGGAGAATGCTCCGACAAACTGCAAGCACTTGTGCCCCACGACGTAAACACCCTCGACAAACCAGTCAGGCAGCTAAATCTCACCCCCACACAGTAGAGATCCCTAGATGTAAAAGATATTTCTACTCTAGTAGTTTCTTCCCCAGAACCGCTAGACTTTGGAATTCCATTCCAGGTCCTTGTTTCCCCAACTGTACTGACGTGTCAAAAGTTCGAGTGTAACGTGAACAGACATCTTGCTGCCTAAATCCCCACATAGTACCCCAGTAGATGTTACCCCCTGATAGTAGGCCCCTACACCAAAGTGGTAGTGTGCCTTGTTTGGGGTGAAAATGTAATTTTAAAAAAAAACTAATCTCATATTCCACAACTCTTACGGTTGAAAAAGACCAGACAAGTGCAAAATTTATTTTACTAAACACACAATAAATTAAATTGACTTTTTTTTATTTCGGATAGTAAAATATTCTCCTTCGAGAAATGCAGTTTGTGTGTGTGTGTGTGTGTGTGTGTGTGTGTGTGTGTGTGTGTGTGTGTGTGTGTGTGTGTGTGTGTGTGTGTGTGTGTGTGTGTGTGTGTGTTTTATAACGAAGTAAACCCCTGGTACGACTTCAGCAGTTGAAAATATTTTTTTTTAAATAAGAACACTACAATCGTACCATAATTATTCTAATGTACGAAAATTAATAATTTACAGCGCCTGTTTACATGACAAATGCATACCACTAAATAACAACAAAACGGATACTAATGAATACAAACAAAGAGCATACCACTAAATACAAACAAAGAGCATACCACTAAATACAAACAAAAAGCATACCACTAAATACAAACAAAAAGCATACCACTAAATACAAACAAAGAGCATGCCACTAAATACAAACAAAACGCATATCACTAAATACAAACAAAGAGCATACCACTAAATACAAACAAAAAGCATACCACTAAATACAAACAAAAAGCATACCACTAAATACAAATAAAAAGCATATCACTAAATACAAACAAAATGCATACCACTAAATACAAACAAAACGCATATCACTAAATACAAACAAAAAGCATATCACTAAATACAAACAAAAAGCATACCACTAAATACAAACAAAAAGCATACCACTAAATACAAACAAAAAGCATATCACTAAATACAAACAAAATGCATACCACTAAATACAAACAAAACGCATATCACTAAATACAAACAAAACGCATATCACTAAATACAAACAAAACGCATATCACTAAATACAAACAAAAAGCATACCACTAAATACAAACAAAATGCATACCACTAAATACAAACAAAAAGCATATCACTAAATACAAACAAAAAGCATATCACTAAATACAAACAAAAAGCATACCACTAAATACAAACAAAAAGCATATCACTAAATACAAACAAAAAGCATACCACTAAATACAAACAAAGAGCAAATCACTAAATACAAACAAAAAGCATACCACTAAATACAAAAAAAAAGCATATCACTAAATACAAACAAAAAGCATACCACTAAATAAAACAAAATGCATATCACTAGATACAAACAAAAAGCATACCACTAAATACAAACAAAAAGCATATCACTAAATACAAACAAAAAGCATACCACTAAATAAAACAAAATGCATATCACTAAATACAAACAAAAAGCATACCACTAAATACAAACAAAAAGCATACCACTAAATACAAACAAAAAGCATACCACTAAATAAAACAAAATGCATATCACTAAATACAAACAAAAAGCATATCACTAAATACAAACAAAAAGCATACCACTAAATACAAACAAAAAGCATATCACTAAATACAAACAAAAAGCATATCACTAAATACAAACAAAAAGCATATCACTAAATACAAACAAAAAGCAAGCCACTAAATACAAACAAAAAGCATACCACTAAATACAAACAAAAAGCATATCACTAAATACAAACAAAAAGCATATCACTAAATACAAACAAAAAGCATACCACTAAATACAAACAAAAAGCATATCACTAAATACAAACAAAAAGCATATCACTAAATACAAACAAAAAGCATACCACTAAATACAAACAAAAAGCATACCACTAAATACAAACAAAACGCATACCACTAAATACAAACAAAAAGCATACCACTAAATACAAACAAAAAGCATACCACTAAATACAAACAAAAAGCATATCACTAAATACAAACAAAAAGCATACCACTAAATACAAACAAAAAGCATACCACTAAATACAAACAAAGAGCATATCACTAAATACAAACAAAAAGCATATCACTAAATACAAACAAAAAGCATACTACTAAATACAAACAAAAAGCATACCACTAAATACAAACAAAAAGCATATCACTAAATACAAACAAAAAGCATACCACTAAATACAAACAAAAAGCATACCACTAAATACAAACAAAAAAGCATACCACTAAATACAAACAAAAAGCATACCACTAAATAAAACAAAAAGCATACCACTAAGTACAAAGAAAAAGCATACCACTAAATAAAACAAAAAGCATATCACTAAATACAAACAAAAAGCATATCACTAAATACAAACAAAAAGCATATCACTAAATACAAACAAAAAGCATACCACTAAATACAAACAAAAAGCATACCACTAAATACAAACAAAGAGCATATCACTAAATACAAACAAAAAGCATATCACTAAATACAAACAAAAAGCATACCACTAAATACAAACAAAAAGCATACCACTAAATAAAACAAAAAGCATATCACTAAATACAAACAAAAAGCATATCACTAAATACAAACAAAAAGCATATCACTAAATACAAAGAAAAAGCATACCACTAAATACAAACAAAAAGCATACCACTAAATACAAACAAAAAGCATACCACTAAATACAAACAAAAAGCATACCACTAAATACAAACAAAAAGCATACCACTAAATACAAACAAAAAGCATACCACTAAATACAAACAAAAAGCATATCACTAAATACAAACAAAAAGCATACAACTAAATACAAACAAAAAGCATACAACTAAATACAAACAAAAAGCATACCACTAAATACAAACAAAAAGCATATCACTAAATACAAACAAAAAGCATACCACTAAATACAAACAAAAAGCATACCACTAAATACAAACAAAGAGCATATCACTAAATACATACAAAAAGCATACCACTAAATACAAACAAAAAGCATACCACTAAATACAAACAAAAAGCATATCACTAAATACAAACAAAACGCATATCACTAAATACAAACAAAAAGCATATCACTAAATACAAACAAAAAGCATACCACTAAATAAAGCAAAATGCATATCACTAAATACAAACAAAAAGCATACCACTAAATACAAACAAAAAGCATATCACTAAATACAAACAAAAAGCATACCACTAAATAAAACAAAATGCATATCACTAAATACAAACAAAAAGCATACCACTAAATACAAACAAAATGCATACCACTAAATACAAACAAAAAGCATACCACTAAATACAAACAAAAAGCATATCACTAAATACAAACAAAAAGCATACCACTAAATAAAACAAAATGCATATCACTAAATACAAACAAAAAGCATATCACTAAATACACACAAAAAGCATACCACTAAATACAAACAAAAAACATACCACTAAATACAAACAAAGAGCATATCACTAAATACAAACAAAAAGCATACCACTAAATACAAACAAAAAGCATACCACTAAATACAAACAAAAAGCATACCACTAAATACAAACAAAAAGCATACCACTAAATACAAACAAAAAGCATACCACTAAATACAAACAAAAAGCATACCACTAAATACAAACAAAAAGCATATCACTAAATACAAACAAAAAGCATACCACTAAATACAAACAAAAAGCATACAACTAAATACAAACAAAAAGCATACCACTAAATACAAACAAAAAGCATATCACTAAATACAAACAAAAAGCATACCACTAAATACAAACAAAAAGCATACCACTAAATACAAACAAAAAGCATACCACTAAATACAAAAAAAAAGCATACCACTAAATACAAAAAAAAAGCATACCACTAAATACAAACAAAAAGCATATCACTAAATACAAACAAAAAGCATATCACTAAATACAAACAAAAAGCATATCACTAAATACAAACAAAAAGCATATCACTAAATACAAACAAAAAGCATATCACTAAATACAAACAAAAAGCATACCACTAAATACAAACAAAAAGCATACCACTAAATAAAACTAAATGCATATCACTAAATACAAACAAAAAGCATATCATTAAATACAAACAAAAAGCATACCACTAAATAAAACAAAATGCATATCACTAAATACAAACAAAAAGCATACCACTAAATACAAACAAAAAGCATATCACTAAATACAAACAAAAAACATACCACTAAATAAAACAAAATGCATATCACTAAATACAAACAAAAAGCATACCACTAAATACAAACAAAAAGCATACCACTAAATACAAACAAAAAGCATACCACTAAATAAAACAAAATGCATATCACTAAATACAAACAAAAAGCATATCACTAAATACAAACAAAAAGCATACCACTAAATACAAACAAAAAGCATATCACTAAATACAAACAAAAAGCATACCACTAAATACAAACAAAAAGCATATCACTAAATACAAACAAAAAGCATACCACTAAATAAAACAAAATGCATATCACTAAATACAAACAAAAAGCATATCACTAAATACACACAAAAAGCATACCACTAAATACAAACAAAAAGCATACCACTAAATACAAACAAAGAGCATATCACTAAATACAAACAAAAAGCATACCACTAAATACAAACAAAAAGCATATCACTAAATACAAACAAAAAGCATACCACTAAATAAAACAAAATGCATACCACTAAATACAAACAAAAAGCATATCACTAAATACAAACAAAAAGCATACCACTAAATACAAACAAAAAGCATACTACTAAATACAAACAAAAAGCATATCACTAAATACAAACAAAAAGCATACCACTAAATACAAACAAAAAGCATATCACTTAATACAAACAAAAAGCATACCACTAAATACAAACAAAGAGCATATCACTAAATACAAACAAAAAGCATACCACTAAATAGAAACAAAAAGCATATCACTAAATACAAACAAAAAGCATACCACTAAATAAAACAAAATGCATATCACTAAATACAAACAAAAAGCATACCACTAAATACAAACAAAAAGCATACCACTAAATACAAACAAAAAGCATATCACTAAATACAAACAAAATGCATACCACTAAATACAAACAAAACGCATATCACTAAATACAAACAAAAAGCATATCACTAAATACAAACAAAAAGCATACCACTAAATACAAACAAAAAGCATACCACTAAATACAAACAAAAAGCATACCACGAAATACAAACAAAAAGCATATCACTAAATACAAACAAAAAGCATACCACTAAATACAAACAAAGAGCATATCACTAAATACAAACAAAAAGCATACCACTAAATACAAAGAAAAAGCATATCACTAAATACAAACAAAAAGCATACCACTAAATAAAACAAAATGCATATCACTAAATACAAACAAAATGCATACCACTAAATACAAACAAAAAGCATACCACTAAATACAAACAAAAAGCATACCACTAAATACAAACAAAACGCATATCACTAAATACAAACAAAATGCATACCACTAAATACAAACAAAACGCATACCACTAAATAAAACAAAACACATACCACTAAATACAAACAAAACGCATATCACTAAATACAAACAAAAAGCATGCCACTAAATACAAACAAAAAGCATACCACTAAATACAAACAAAGAGCATGCCACTAAATACAAACAAAACGCATATCACTAAATACAAACAAAAAGCATACCACTAAATACAAACAAAAAGCGTACAACAAAATACAGACAAAAAGCATGCCATTAAAAACAGACAAAAAGCATACCACTAAATACAAACAAACTACATACCACTAAATACAAACAAAGCATCTACCACTAAATACAAACAAAAAGCATACCACTAAATAAAACAAAACACATATCACTAAATACAAACAAGAAGCATACCATTAAATAAAACAAAAAGCATGCCATTAAATACAAACAAAAAGCATACCACTAATAAAACAAAACGCATATCACTAAATACAAACAAAACGCATATCACTAAATACAAACAAAAAGCATACCACTAAATACAAACAAAAAGCGTACAACAAAATACAGACAAAAAGCATGCCATTAAATACAGACAAAAAGCATACCACTAAATACAAACAAACTACATACCACTAAATACAAACAAAGCATCTACCACTAAATACAAACAAAAAGCATGCCACTAAATAAAACAATTCACATATCACTAAATACAAACAAAAAGCATACCATTAAATAAAACAAAACGCATATCACTAAATACAAACAAAAAGCATACCATTAAATAAAACAAAACGCGTACAACAAAATACAGACAAAAAGCATGCCATTAAATACAGACAAAATGCATACCACTAAATACAAACAAACTACATACCACTAAATACAAACAAAGCATCTACCACTAAATACAAACAAAAAGCATACCACTAAATAAAACAAAACACATATCACTGAATACAAACAAAAAGCATACCATTAAATAAAACAAAACGCATATCACTAAATAAAACAAAATGCATATCACTAAATACAAACAAAACGCATATCACTAAATACAAACAAAACGCATACCACTAAATAAAAACAAAAAGCATACCACTAAATAAAAACAAAAAGCATACCACTAAATAAAACAAAACACATATCACTAAATACAAACAAAAAGCATACCACTAAATAAAACAAAACGCATACCACTAAATACAAACAAAACGCATATCACTAAATACAAACAAAATGCATACCATTAAATAAAAACAGCGCATACCAGTAAATAAAACAAAAAACCTACCACTAAATACTAACAAAAAGCATATCACTAAATAAAACAAAGCACATATCACAAATACAAACAAAAAACATACTACTAAATACAAGCAAAAAGAATGCCACTTAATAATTACTAAATAGCAAAAAAAAACGCATACAACTAAATACAAATAACAAACATACTGCTTAATACAAAAAAAAAGCATACTATTAAATACAAGCAAAAAAGTTCACTTATTACAAACAAAAAGCATACAACTAAATACAAGCAAAAACATATCATTAAATACGAAAAACACATAACACTTAATAAAAACAAAAAGCATACCACTAAATATAAACAACAAGCATACCATTTATTACAAACAAAAAGCATACAACTTAATACAAACAAAAAGCATACAAATAAATACAAACAACAAGCATACCACTTATTACAAACAAAAAACATACCACTAAATACCAAATAGTTGCATACTACTAAATACTAATAAAAAGTATACCACTTAATACAAGCAAAAACATTCCAGTAAATACAAAAAAGCATAGCACTAAATACAAACAAAAAGCATACCACTTATTACAAGCAAAAAGCATACCATTTATTACAAACAAAAGGCATACTACTAAATACCACAAAATCGTATACTACTTACTACAAACAAAAACATTCCACTAAATACAAAAAATCGCATAGCATTAAATAAAAACGGATACCCCTTAATACAAACAACAACCATACCACTAAATAACAAAAAAGGTATACTTCTAATATACAGTAAGTATTCTTATGCAGTTACTATTGTTATAAATAATATTTTTTACATAGGCATCACCACTTATCAAGGCCAAGGCTACTCGAGGATAAAGGTTAAAGAGTGTTCAGTAGAAATTGGACAATATAGTAATTGTTAACAATGGAAATTCGGTAAATTTGTTAACTTATATGGAACGATTCATCAAAAAACTTGTTTACGTTAGACTTGAAGACAACCATATTTTAGTCAGCTGGAAAGCAGGAAAACGGAAGACAATTCCATAGGCGTGCAGTTATAAGAAAGAAGCTTTGTCCATGGAATCTACGTTTAAGTATTGGCACAGATAAAGACTGGGGGGAATTAGTGATAGTGTTTTCTGCTAGACGGGTGTTTCTTGTGAAAGTCTGGCGAGGAGTGGGAAAAGATTGGAGCTCAGCCGAGCATTGGTCATGAAAATAACGATAAAGCAGAGACAAATTCGCAACATCTCTTCTATGAGAAAGAGGTTGCAGGGAAGAGATTAATGTATACAAACAAAACGCATACTAAAAAATACAAACAAAAAACATACCACTAAATACAAACAAAAAGCATACCACCACATAGAAGCAAAAACATCAGACAATAGAAAAAACACATACTACTAAATACAAACAAAGCGCATACCACTTAATACAAAAAAGCGTACCACTAAATAAAAACAAAACGCGTGCCACTAAATACAAACAAAGCGTATGCCACTAAATTCAAACAAAATTATACCACTAAATACAAAAAAGCATACCAATAAATACTAACAAAAAGCATACAACTAAATACAAACAAAAAGCATACCACTTAAAAAAACAAAGAGCATACCACTAAATAAAACAAAAAGCATACCATTAAACACAAACAATAAGCATACCACTAAATAAAACGAAGCACCTACCACTAAATACTAACAAAAGGAATACCACTAAATAACAACAAGACGCAAGGAAATAGCATATCACTAAAGAACAACAAAACGCATACTACTGAATATAAACAAAAAGCATACCATTAAATAACAAGAAAAAGAATACCACTAAATACAAGCAAAAGCATACCACTAAATAACAACAAAACGCATACTACTAAAAATTAACAAAAGCGTTCCACTAAATATAAACAAAAACGTACCGCTAAATAACAAGAAAACGCATATTACTAAATATAAACCAGGCGCATACAAAGTAATAAATCAGAACATATTCTACTAAATATCAAAACACTCATTCCGCTAAATACAAACAAAGCTCATAACAATAAATACCAAACAAAGCCTATACCACTAAATACTAACAAAAAGCATACCACTAAGTGAACAACTCCAATGCAACTAAATAACAATAAAACACATACTACTAAATACAAACAAAAAGCATACCACTAAATAGAAGCAAAAACATTCCACTAAATACAAAAAACATACTACTAAATACAAACAAATCATATACCACAAAATTAAAAAGAATGCGTCCCACTAAATACAACCAAAGCGCATACCACTTAATACGAACAAAACGCTTACCACTTAATACAAACAAAGCGCACACCAATTAATGAAAACGAATCGCATACCACTAAATACGAACAAAACGCGTACCACTAAATGCAAACAAAGCGCATAACAATAGCTAAAAACAAAGCGCATACCACTAAATAAAAACAAAAAGCATACCACTAAATAACAACAAACGCATACTACTAAAAACAAACAAGAACGTGCAATTTATTACACACAAAAAGCATACCACTAAATAAAACAAGAACATTCCACAAAATACAAAAAATCGCATAGAACTTAATACAAACAGAAAGCATTCCACTAAATAACAACAAAGGGCATACAACTAAATACAAAGAAAATGCATACTTGTAAATAAAACAAAAAGCATACCACTTTATAGAACAAATAGTATAATACTAAATAAAAACACAAAACATACTACAAAATAGAAACAAAGGCATTCCACTAAATACAAACAAACGCAGACCACTAAATTCAAACAAAAATCATACAACAAAATACTAAAAAGAACGCGTACCACTAAATATAAAAGACGCATACTGATGAATACAAACAAAAAGCAAACCACTAAATACAAAAACGCATACCACTAAATACAAGCAAAAAGCATACAATTAAATGCAAGCAAAAGCATTTCACTTAATACTAACAAAAAGCGTTCCAGTAAGAAATAACAAAAAATGCATACTACTAAAACAAAAAGGCGTACCACTAAATACAAACAAAGCACTTTACACTAAACACAAACAAAAGGCATACCACCAAATGCAAGCAAAAACATTCCACGAAATACAAAAAACGCATACCGCTTAATACAAAAAAAATCATACCACTAAATACAAACAAAAATCATACCACAAAATAACAAAAAATACATACTACTAAATACAAACAAATAGCATACCACTATATAGAAACGAAATGCATCCCACTTAAGACAACCATAAGCATACCACTAAATACAAACAAAAAGCATACCACTAAATAGTATCGTAAACATTCCACTAAACAAAAAAAAACATACTACTTTATACAAACAAAACGTATTCCAATCAATACAAAAAAGCATACAACAAAATAACAACAAAATACATACTACAATATCCAAGCATAAAGCATACTACAAAATACAAGCAAGAACATACCACTTAATATCAAAAAAGCATGCCACTTAGTAACAACAAAACACATACTACGAAATAAAAACAAAACGCAAAGCAATAAAGAAAAAAATACCACTAAATACCAAAAACGTCTACACTAAATACAAACAAAACGCATAAAAATAAACACAAACAAAAGGGCATCTCACTAAATACAAACGAATAGCATACCATTAAATACAAACAAAAAGCATACAACTAAATAAAACAAAGCACATACCACTAAATACAAACAAAATCTATACAACTAACTACAAGCAAAAACATTCCACTAAATACAAACAAAAACGCATACTACCTAATGCAAACAAAAAGCATTCCACTAAATACAAACAAAAAGCATACAACTAAATAACAACAAAACACATACTACTAAATAAAAAGAAACAGCATACCTCTAAATAAAACAAAAAGCATACCACTTGATATAACCAGGAGCATGATACTTAATACAAACAAAATGCATACCACGAGATAGAACCAAAAACATTCCACTTAATATACATACGCATACTACTAAATACAAATAAAACGCGTACCATTTAATACAAAGAACACGCATACCACTAAATACAAAAGACACATACTGCTATATACAAATAAAAAGCATACCACTAAATACATAAACACAGGTTGTGGATATGACCTTAAACTACATCCAGTGGTGAGGCCCCAGCTTGTGGGCTTTGGGGGTGTGGAGCCACCCTTTAATTATCATTGCTCCCAGGTCCACTATGACTCGGAGTGGTAGTACCTGTTAGGGTCCCAACTATGGTTTGAATAGAAACCGACTTGAAAACAACAAATATATTCTATTAAATTATTTTCTTCAAAATATTTGAATTTGGCATTAGATCACCTGAAAAGGGTTGATATGCCGTAAATCAAATACAACCAACCAACCAAATAAAAACGCATGCCACAAAATACAAGCAAAGGCATATCATTAAATACAAACACAAACATTTCATTCAATATAAACAAAAAGCATTTAACTAAATAAAAACAAAGCGTATGCTACTAAATAAAAACAAAAAACATACAAAGAAATAACAACAAAAAGCATAATAAAAAATACAAAAATTCGCGTATCACCAAATGCAAATAAAGTGCTTTACACTAAATACACACAAAGTGCATACCACTAAATAACAACAAAACGCATACTACTAAATAACAACAAAACGCATACTACTAAATATAAAACAAAAAGCATACCACTAAATACAAACAAAAAGGATACCACTAAATACAAACAAAACGCATACCACTAAATACAAAACAAGCGCATACAACTTAATATAAACAAAAAGCATACTACCAAATACAAACAAAAAAGATACAGCTAAATAACAGCAGAACGCATACCACTAAATACTAACAAAAAGCATACCACTAAATAAATACAAGCAAAGCACATCCCACTAAATACAAACAAGAACTTGCCACAAAATACAAACAAAAAGCATACAACTAAATACAAACAAAAAGCGTACCACTAAATACAAGCAAAAACATTTAACTAAATACAAAAAAAACGCATACCACCTAATACAAACAAAAATCATTCCAATAAATAAAAACAAAAAGCATACAACTAAATAACTACAAAACACATACTACTAAATTAAAAAAACACATACTACAAATACAAAAAAAGCATACCACTAAATTAAAAACCCCGTACCACTAAATAAAGACAAAGCGAATACTACTTACTACAAACAAAACGCTTATCACTAAATACAAACAAAGCGCGTACTACTTAAGCAAACAAAACACATACCACTACAACAAACAAAGAGGATACCGCTAAATACAAACAAAATCATACCACTAAATACAAATAAAAAGCATACCAAAAAATAACAACAAAATGCATACAACTAAGTACAAAAAACGCGCACCACTAAATACAAACAATGCGCATACAACTAAATACAAAATAAAACATATAAGTAAATACAAACAGAAAGCATACCACTGAATACAAACAAAGCACGTACCATTAAATACAAAAGAAAACCACTAAATAAAACAAACCACATACAACTAAATACAAGCAAAAAGCATACCACTACATACAAAAAGAAAACCATTAAATAATAACAAAACGCATACTACAATATCCAATCATAAAGCATACCACAAAATACAAGCAAGAAGTTACCACTTAATATCAAAAAAGCATACCACTAAGTAAGAACAAAACACATACTACGCAAAGCAATAAAGAAAACAAAATACCACTAAATACCAAAAACTCGTACACTAAATACAAACAAAACGCATGAAAATAAATACAAACAAAAGGGCATATCACTAAATACAAACGAATAGCATACAACTAAATAGCAACAAACGAATAGCATACAACTAAATAAAACAAAGCACATACCACTAAATACAAACAAAAAGTATACCACTAAATACAAGCAAAAGCAGTCCACTAAATACAAACAAAAACGCATACCACCCAATACAAACAAAAAGCATTCCACTAAATACAAACAAAAAGCATACAACTAATTAACAGCAAAGCACATACTACAACCAGGAGCACAATACTAAATTCAAACAAAAAACATACCACGAGATAGAAGCAAAAACATTCCACTAAATACAAAAAACAATGCCCATACCACTAAATACAAATAAAACGCGTGCCATTGAATACAAACAGAACGCATACCACTAAATACAAAAACAAACGCGTACCACTATATTCAAAGAAAGCATACTGCTATATAAAACAAAAAGCATAGCACCAAATACAAAAACGCATACCACTAAATACAATCAAAAAGCATATTATTAATTACAAGCAAAAGCATTTCACTTGATACAAACAAAAAGCATTTAACTAAATAAAAACAAAACGTATACTACTAAATAAAAACAAAAAAATACATTTTACAAAATCATTTTTTTAACTGTGATCGAGTCAGTTTTTTTAATTTTGCAAAAAAAAACTTGTTTAAAAAGTTGTATTTAATGCGATTCCTGATTTTGGTGCTTTTTAATCAATTTTTTGATAGTCAATAACAAACATTTTATTTAGTTTCAATCTTAGCGTTACTTTTTCATTAACATCGTATTTGTTGCTTTTTTATAAAGATGTCAACAATAGCTCAAAAGCCTGCTTCTCCTAGCCAGGTTGTCGGAAAGGATAATATGCTGGACTCAACTAAGTCATAAATTTGTGGAATTTTTTAAAATTTTATTTCAATATATCCAAAAGCCCAACTTTGTCTTGCATATATACTGTTTATAAAATATGATTACCCACTGACATGTGTTTTTAAAATGTGTTTCGTCGTCTGCGACTCATCAGAGTGACTAAATCTAGCGAGATTGGAAATCGGGTGCCGCTCCCCATTTGGGGGCACCAAATTGGTCAAATGGAAAATTATTCCCAACTCGCATTTAGGTAAAAATTCACTTTCGTATAAACAATTGAATTCATTCAAAAAGTATCACTAAGAAAAATAACATCTATATATTTATATTCCGGAAATTGACATATATATATATATATATATATATATATATATATATATATATATATATATATAATAACTATAACTAGGTTTAAGGACAGGGACATATATATATATATAACTAGGTTTAAGGACAGGGACAAACTATTAAATATTAAACAAGAAACTGTTATATCCTGCAAACATTTCAGAATACATGCGCTTAAGGAACTCTAAGTTATAAGATCAGAACTACTATAATAGCAACTACCCCCATCCTATTAATTACCCCTCCCCAAAAAAAGAATAAGTGAGGTCATGATTCTAATCCTACCCAATTGATTACATAGGTCTCTTAATATTCTATTAAGGTAAGTACAACAATCTTTAAACATTTGTATTCCGTTTGTATAGCCTAAATATTCTGAATTTGTTGTTATATATCATTATATGTCTGTATAAACTTCGAGGGAGTAGTTGTTTGATATGAGGATAGACCTAGGGACTTCAATGTGCATTCACTATAAGTTTTTTATGTAGAAAAAAACGTACAACTTGCGAGAAATAGCAAGCGAGTGGTGCGCGTAATATAATTGTGTGAACTTTAACTCATATTTATGCGTATAGGGTGTTGGTAAAAAAGTTAAGTATAGAATGCGTTCATATTTATATCTATTTAGATGTATCATGTATGTGTGAGTGTACATATGTGTGTATATATATATCTTATGTATATATATGTATATCTGAACTATTAAAATAAGCTGTCTCATATAGTGGAGTTACAATAGTGCATATATTACCAGAGTGTATATATGTGTGTCTATGTGTATGTGTGTATGTATGTGTATATATGCCTATAAATCTGCCATAAAGCGGGAGATAAGTATCCGCATTAAGCTGGTCTGCAGTTTAATTTGTTGCTGGTTATCTTGCTCTTGCTTGTTGCTTGTTGCTTTGTCGTACAAAGCTAAGACTCTGTAACATCATCTGTGTATAGATACTCCCTCAGACATTTGTCTATAAAAGTGATTCTGTGGCGATGGAAAAGTTGTAACGCGTGGAAGCTTGAAATGCTGGAAGTATGTAATAATTGATCTCAATGACCGTCTTTAGTATTATGCCTGCTTGAGCGTGTGAATTCACCGGTAGGACTAAAAAAAATCATTTTTGGGCTCATGGACTTAAAGTTTCTGAGGGAGTGGCACTCGTCTGCCAAGAAGTTGCAATCATAATAGGCCTATGTAAACTATAATAATACGCTTTTTCATATAAAGGGGTTACCATTCTACCGAAGTTAGAGGGCACATTATTTTGACTATTACTTAAGATAATACGTATATGTATGTGTTGAATGTATGGTTATGTATATGTATATGTATAGCTGTATATTTATATGTATGGTTGTATATTTATATGTATGGGTACGCTGGTTTACCTGTATGTATGTATATTTATGTATATATGTAAGTGTATACTTAGGTGTATATGGATATCTATATATTTATGTATGTATATGTGCCTCATGTGTGTATTGTATATATATATATATATATATATATATATATATATATATATATATATATATATATATATATATATATCTTTGTGGGTTTATGTACATGTGTTGATATGGGTGTATCTGTCTCTATGTGTATATAATCTATATATATATATATATATATATATATGTGGGGGGGTTCTTGTATGTATGTATGTATGTATGTATGTATGTATGTATGTATATGTCAGGTCATGTCATATGCTACTGGTACCATGTAACCCAGTACTACCTGCCTCATGGTCGGGTCACCGGCGACTAAACTGGTTCCCCCACTAGACTTGTTTGGTGAGGAGGGCGGCTAGTCTCCCTGAAGGATTAAAAGCAAGACCTTCCAAAGGGCGAATGAACTCTTTTTCTGGGTCAACGGCCTACTAGCACCGTGTATATTTGTGTGTGTGTATATGTGTATTATGGTAGAGAGGGCTCCTGTAAGCCGTGGTGAAGGCAACCTTTCTCGGAGAAGCAAATCTCTGATTTAAATACCATAGAGCGGAAGACCAGTACCCGCATTAAGCTGGTCTGCAGTTTAATTTGTTGCTGGCTATCTTGCTCTTGCTTGTTGCTGGATCTCAACATTTTGAACCGAGAGAGGGACTTAGCTGTCGTACAAAGCTAAGACTCTTTAACATCATATTTGTATAGATACTACCTCAGACATTTGGGCTCATGGATTTTAAATGTCTGAGGGAGTGGCACTCGTCTGACAAGACTTTGCAATCATCATCATCATCATCATGTATATATATATGTTTATCGAAACGTGAATCAGATTATGATCTACAAGTTTTTAATTTTGTCTCTTGGATATTAAAATTTCCTTATTGATAGTTTTATTATTATTGGTATAATAACAGCGGTATATACTTTTGTATATCTATTCGTATTTCCTTAGTCCATTACAGTAAATATTTCCTCTCAAGCTTACATAGTGTTGAAAATACGTAATTTTATACTAACTATAGATTAATCACAGTTAGGTCTGCATGTATGCCGACGATCATTATTTTTATTTTATATATATATATATATATATATATATATATATATATATAGATAGATAGATAGATAGATAGATAGATAGATAGATAGATAGATAGATAGATAGATGTGGCTGGGTGTGTGTAGAAATGTATGTATGTGCATCTATGTATTTGTATATATTTATATGAATGTTATGTATATAGGTATATCCATACATATGTATGTATATAGGTATATCTATACAAAAGTTTGGTTGAGACTCAACCATACGTTTTATTTTAAAAAAAAAAGTAAGCGTCTTTAATATATGTCGGTTGGACTGTGTTTACATTTGACTCTTCGTCGCTGAGTTTATTTGTGAAAAGATGTGTGAATTTGTTCATATCATCGTCAGTTACTATTCCAAAAGTGTCTGTCTCAACAAACTTTTTATTTAAAAAAAAAATAAAAAATAAGCGTCTTTAATATACGTCGGTTGGACTGTGTTTTATTTAAAAAAACAAAAAAAAACAAAAAAACAACAACAACAACAACAACAACAACAACAACAACAACAAAGCGGGAGACCAGTACCCGCATTAAGCTGGTATGCAGTTTGACTTGTTGCTGGCTATCTTGCTCTTGCTTGTTGCTGGATGTCAACATTTTGAACCGAGAGAGAGATTTAGCTGTCGTACAAAGCTAAAACTCTGTAACATCATCTTTATATAGATACTCCCTCATGCATCTGTCTATAAAAAAAAAAAGAAAAATTGTCTTGTGGCGATAAAAAAGCTGTGACGTGTGTACGCCTGTCATGCTGGATGCATGTAACAATTAATCTGCCATCATTATATGTATTTATGTATGTATATGTGTATGTATATTTATATATGTATGTGTGTGTGTATATTTATATATGTACATGTGAGTTTATATGTATTTATATCTATGTGTATATGTATATGTGTCTGTGTATATATGTTTGTGTGTGTATATATATGCATTTATATATGTCTGTATGCATGTATGTGTGTATATTGCATGTATGTGTATGTATGCATGTGTGTATGTATATGTATGTGTATGTGCGCATGTATGTGCGTATGTGTATGAATGCATATATATGGATGTGTATGTATATGTAGGTAAGTGTATGTATATATATGTGCATATGTGTACGTATATGTATGTGTAAGTATATGTGTGTATGTATTTGTATATGTGGATGTATATGTATGTATATGAGTATGTATGCATGTGGGTATGTATATGTATGTTTGTGTATTATGCATTGTGTATGTATATGGGTATATATGAGCGTATGCTTATAGACATGTATGTATGTTTGTATGCATGTATATATTTATATGTATTTATACCAATGACCGTCTTGTTTATGTTTGCATGTGTGTGTATGTATATGTATGTGTGCGTATTGTGTATTGTGTATGTACACATGTATATATGTGTGTGATATGTGTACCTATGTATGTGTGTGTGCGCATATATATATATGTATGTATACCAATGACCGTCTTTAGTGTCATGTCTGCTTGAGCATGTGAATTCGCTGGCAGGACTATATGTCTTTTTCGGGCTCATGAACTTTCAGTGTCTGAGGGAGTGGCACTCGTCTGACAAGACGTTGCAATCATCATCATCATCATATCTATACATATATATATATATATATGTATAGATATATATATGTATAGATATATATCATCATCATATCTATACATATATATATATGTATAGATATATATATGTATAGATATATATATGTATAGATATATATCATCATCATATCTATACATATATATATATGTATAGATATATATATGTATAGATATATATATGTATAGATATATATATACATATATATATACATATATATACATATATATATATATATATATATATATATATATATATATATATATATATATATATATATATATATATATATATATATATCTCATTCAATTTTATTATATACTAGCCAAATTCAAAGCCATGGTACCCACCTTAAGGTGTGTTACACTCAGCTCCGAAGTCAGCCGGGGAAAGGACACCGACGTTGTGTGCAATGCTCAAGGTGGTCAGGTTTTTCATGTCCTGACCTTCTCTCACAATGCCGCCGACATCCAAAGGGTAAGTCAATTTAAGGGCCCTATAAAGTGACGGATGGACCAACACTGGGACCCTTCCCTTGCATTGTTTTGCGAGTTCCTCAAGGGAAGAGTCATTTTTCCTAATCAGTTCAATTCCTGGACCAGCCCCTTCAGCGGCCTCCAGCATTGTCCACACATTGGTCTTGCAGGCCTCAGGAAGCCTGACAAAAGTTATCTGTTGGCAGTCCAGCAGAGGTTTTTAATTTTTTCTCTGTCGGTGTGGTAAGTCCATTGCAACAGAAAAGGGGTCTACAAAACAAAGTTCCTCCCTCGTTTCGAGAGCGAGGGTCCCTGTTGGAGTGAGTCCGTAAGTGGGAGAATCTGAAGGATCTTTCCCCCTCCCGGGTTCATTCTTTTCTTTCTGGGATGTCGGCTCAATTTGCATTGGTGTGGGGACGAGTGTCTGTGTGGTGTCTGGTGTTGGTGCGGTGTCTGGTGTTGGTGCGGTGTCTGGTGCGGTGTCTAGTGTTGGTGCTGTATGTGGTTTGGGGGTGGAAATGGGTTGTGTTGTTGTTAGAGATGGTGTATGCTCACAGGGAGTGGGGGCTGCCTTTTCTTCCGCTTTCCTTTTTTTGCTTTTCTTTTTTATTCTTTTGAATGAACCGGGGAGTAGTGAGGTTGAGTTCCTCTCCCTCTCGCTAGCAGATTCATCGTCAGAGGAGCAGTGTTTTCTTCGCTTGGTCCCCTCTCAATCGTTGGTTGTTGCTGCTCCTCTAATTGCTGTTTCTCTGATTGATGCTGATGCTGTTCTGGCTGCTGCAGCCGTTTTTGTTGCTGCTGCTCCTGTTATGGCTGTTGCTGCTGCTGCTTTGGCTGCTGCTGTTTTTGTTGTTGCCGCTGTTTTCGTGGCATTGGTTGTGGAATTGGCCGCGGCAGCTGATGTTGTTGCTGCGGCTGGTTCAACGGCTGGTTTGGCTGCTGCTGCTGTGTCTGCTGCCGTGGCTGTTGCTGCGGCTGTTGTGGAGGTTGCTGCTGTTGTTGCTGCCTCGGTTGTTGAGTTGGTGGTGGGACAGTGGCAGATGGGATTGTGGGCTTCCGTTTCTGCCTCATTACCGTGATCCATTCCTCCTCCTTGGCCTCCTGCGTAGTTTTGGGTTTCCTCGGTGCTGGGGTTGGTGTTCCAGTTGCAGGAGTTGTGACAGCCTGTTTGGACACTGATGCTGTCTCAGAGGTTGGGACCGCCTTTAGTGTCACTCGAGTAGGAGTTGACCTTTGAGGGCAGCTCTTGGCCATGTGACCCTGTTTTTGGCAGAACCAGCAGTGCGGACGACGCCCCTCCACCACCACTGTCATAGTTGCCTCCTTAAATGTCAGCTGTGCTGGTATCGCCTGGAAGCCTTCTTTCTTTAGCCTCATGGCCACAGTGTAGCTGCCCAAGTGCATGCCGGTTTTCGACCGCACTGGGGTTATTTTTTCCACCTCGCCAAACTGTGTGAAGAAGGATCCCAGGATTTCAGCTGATATTTGCATAGGTACATTAAATACCTGCACCCGGGTCTTTGTCCTGCCCTGGTATTCGGGCTTTAGTTTTATTCTCCCATACTTAATTTCCTGTAGGGAGAGTCTCTCCGCATCTTCCTTGGTGGGTAGGAGGATGTCCCACAAGGATGTCCCACATGGCGTAGCTCCTCTGGTACAGGTATAGGACTGGGATGTTTAGCTTGTGTGGGAGCCCCGCCATGTCTTCCTTTTTCATCCCTAGGAGGCGGTTTTCCGGCATATCTGAGATGATGAGGGAGAGGACTCTGTCTTCGATTGCCTCCCAAGCGCCTGGCACTGGTTTAATTTCTGCCCCCTCTATGTATTGGTTGTACTTGGTCAAGTACAAGTCTCTATACTCTTGAGGGGACAGTTGCTTCTCTACAGTCTTCCCCCATGCCGACCCTCTTGTTGGTGTTGGATCTTTGGTGAGGTTGGACTGTTTTTGCTGTTCTTTTGCGAAAGGGTTGCTATTTTGAGGGGCATTTCCCTTTCCGCTTTCCTTTAGGACCGACTCTCCTTGCTCTATGCTTCTTCCAGGAAATGCCTCCCTTTTTGGGGAGTCGGCCTCCTGGGGAGCATTGTCCCCTTTATTGTCCTTGGGAGCTTTTTCCCCTTTTGTTTTGGGGAGGTCTAGGCTGTATGCCCCCCTCGTTTTCTTGATTTGCTCCCCTTTTGGGGCAGTAGCCCTCCTGGGGAGCACTGTCTCCCTTATCGTCCTTTGGGGCTACTGCCTCTTGATTTTTGTTGTCAGATAGGGATGCCCCGTCCAACATTGTTTTTTCTCCCCTTTGTGGGGAGTCGCCCTCTTGGGGAGCTGCTGGTGAATTTTCTCCCTTCTGGGGGGCGTCCTCCGGTTTAGTGTCCGGGCGGTATGCCCCGTTGCTTTTTGCTCCCTCTGTTGGGGAGTCGTTCTCTTGGGGAGCAGTTTTTCTTGTGGTAGCCCCCTGGCTGGGGGTATCTGTATTGGTAGTCCCCGGGCTGGGGGTGTCCATTTTTTTTTTTAAAAAGCTCTTTCTTCCCTGTATTAAAATTCACCAAAATTAGTAACGTGGAGTCGGCGTCCAAAGTGGGGATCCGACTTTGGCGTCAAAAAGAAGTGGCGCCAAAGGCGGCAAGAGGGGAGATAGAACTGAGAGAGGGAGTGGGTAGTTAGTGGAGGGAAGAGAGAAAGTGTTTCCGACCCTCCCTCGCGGGAAGGTCGTAAATTATCAGCTCGGATCCCCCCGTGAGGGCGGAGAGCAGAGAAAGACAGACCAAGTGGGGGTGCGGACAGAACGCTACCCAACAAGCTTGTCAGGTGTTCCGGGCACGAGAATGTGTCGCCAGAACAGCACTGCCTAGCGCTGTGTATGTATCAGAGAACAGATACTACACTTTGATCTTGTTTATATATTTTATTGCTTTTAAAAATTTTGAAAATACAATTAAGTAAAAAACAAAAGATCTTTAAACAACAAAATTAGGCACAAGGCCCTACAAGAAATTGGGGAGGGGAAGGGTTCAGGGTCTTTGTGACTTAAGTGATTAAAAAGTAATAAATGTAGACTTTGGAGTCTTACTCTTGACTGGCAACATTTACCAAAATACCTCATTCACTCTATGGATCTTAATCTAACTAATAAATCCCCAGCGTTTAAGAATCAAAACCATATTTACAATTTATAAACAGTTGTCTGTGTGTTTGTGTATGCATCTTTTTTTTTTTTTTTTTTTTTGTGTGTGTGCCTTCAGTGCCGTTGTGTCATTATTGTCATCATCCGCCTTCAGTGCCGTTGTGTCATTATTGTCATCATCCGCCTTCAGTGCCGTTGTGTCATTATTGTCATCATCCGCCGCATCAGCCGTTGAGGTCTTTTGGATCACTCTTTGTCTGGAACCTCCCCTTTAACCTTACCGCCATGGGTGGCCCTACCAGGAGCCTAGGCTCCGGACGGCATCGCTCTCAGGTTCATCGGAACGCATGTGTGAAAAATAAAATTCAATTTCATTAGTAAAAAGTTTTTGAATTAAGAGAAAGAAGGCCACGTAATCATTTATACGGCAAATCTTTGATTGTATCAATCCGATAAATTTGAGCCACAGCAACGCGTGGCAGGGTACAGCTAGTCATTTAATAAATAAAATAATAAATTGTTTGGGGTGAAAATGTAATAAAAAAATAAAAAAAAAATTTCCACAGTTTTTCTTTAGTTTGATTGGATATACGGCAAATCTTTGATTGTATCAATCCGGTAAATTTTTTTTCTTCATATATCAGTTTCAAAATCAGTTCAAGTTTTCAATAAATAAAAGCAAAAGATATCCGTATTAAATGAAAATAATTAAATGAAAACAAAAATAATTAAAGAAAAAAATTGTTTATCAAACCAAAGCAAAATAGTCCCTAACCCTAACCCTAACCCTAAGCCGCCCTGCCATCATCCAACCCAATTTTTAGTCTTTTCAAGTCTTTAAAGGAAATTTTTCTTAGATCTACAGGCTTGTCTACCAGTAAATTTTTTTTAATATATCTTTTTAATGTATTTTTACAACTTTTTATTTCTCCCCACCTCCGTTTCTTTGCTCTTTCTTTCTCTTTCTTTATGTAAAGTTAAGTTTACATGTATCTTCAATAGATGTATATGTACCAGATTCGCTACTAAACTAATTAACAGATCATTATATATTTTTAAATGCTGCTTCTAGACGTAAGCGTACGTAAGGTGTGTAACGTGGCCGTTACGCTCGAATTGTGTTCATTACAGGTCAAACCTTTCTTGGACCATCATGCCATCCGGCACCGTCGAAAAAGAACCAAACAAAAATCAATAAATCCGACTCTGTTCTTATTTCCTTTTTTCTTTCTCCCTGACTCGACACCAGCTTGAAAGTCTTTTGCCATCGTCCGTACTGTACACACAATAACCCTTATCCCCGAGTGGCTTCCGAGCCTTGATACGTGGTGACTACCTTTTAAATAAAAAAAGTATTTAAAAACCATATGCAGTTTTTGTTATCGAGATTATATTTGTAAGTCAGCACAAGTGAAAATGTTCTAACGTTATATAATTACTAATATTACTAATATTACTTTACAAGGAAAGACCGAAAGGAAAGATAAAGATAGGGAAGTACCCCCACCACCATCACCCATAAAGCAAAAACACAACGAAAGGTAAGAAAGAAAGAAAGAAAGAAAGAAAGAAAGAAAGCAGAAAAGCACGTAAGGAAAGAGCGAAACGAAAGTTGTGTTTGTGTAAGTAAGGAAGTTTGGTGCGTTTCACGTAAATGTCAATTCAGGTTTTCATTAAACTTTAACCACGCGGGTTATAACGAAATCGAAGTAATGTAATTGTGAATTCAATTCCAGGTAACGGATTGTGTTCTGTTTGAATCTAATTTTATTATAATAAATGCTTTATAAATTGTGTTTATGTTTTATGCTAACCAATGGCAAAGTAAGCATGGTTCGTTTCAGTGTAAGTACAGTCCAGTTCAGAATCCTATTTGTTATTTGCCAAAACTGGTGGGAACCAAGCCGCTGATCAGCTACCTTGGATTTAACAGACTGGGCATATAGCTCTCTTGCATTTTTTATTACTCTTTTACAGTGGTTGCTGGCGTTCCTGAAAGCAGCTTTAGTCTCAGTGCATCTATTACGTTGGTAGTTATGGAAAAAGTGATTTCTGTGCACGATAGCAGCAGCACATTCTGGGGAGAACCATGGCTGGCTGTTAGGTTTTTTGTTGGAATTTTTTAGATGGTATGAATTGGTCTATGCCTACAATTAACCATTCGGTCAGATCTGATACTATAGAGGACACATCCTTTTTAAATATGAAATGCAGAGGTAAATCAGATATGAATGTACGGAAGCTGTCCCAGTCAGCCATAGAGTATCAGTATACAGTATGGTGGAGGGGTACGTCTGGGGACTTATTATATTTCATTTTTATCTTAAGTGGTCGGAGGATCTTAGAGGAGAATGAACGGAACATGAACGGAGCTCAGGGGAAGTTGAGAGAAAAAGGTCTAGGAGGCTTGCATATTGACCAGTAGTATCGGGCACACGGGTGGGTTCACGAACAATCTGAGTGAGGTCATGAGCAATGGCAAAATCATGACAAAACCTCCCCTCATCATCTGTCTTATTTGAATGGGTCAGCCATTCCATGTTATGGACGTTGAAGTCACCACAGATGTGGATGTTAGCCGAGGGATGTGCAGACAGTATGTGGTCTATTTTCTCAGATATACTCTTAAAGATAGTAACTCTGCTGTTATGGGGCCGATAGAGTGCAAATATAAATGCAGTGGTGTAAGCAAGTGCAACCCGGAAGCACATATAGGGTAAATTAGGATCTTCTCTAGAGATATCCCTACCACATGGGAAGCCATCTTTAATGTAGGCACATATTCCATGCCCATGGCGATCTTGGGTGTCAGATTTAGCTGTTAAGTTAGAGTATCCGTTAATTATGAACTCATCTAGGGAAGTAGTCGGCCTTATTCCAGTTTCACTTAGAAAGAATATGTTCGGTGTCGTCTCCTGTAATTGGGTTTCAACCTCTGGAAGGTTGGAACGTAGACCCCTGATGTATGTATGTAAGTAAATGGACTATATATAAATGTGTGTATGTTTTTGTTTTTATGTATACGTATGTGATATACGGGTGTATATATGGCTATATATGTAGATATATGTGTGTAGTTGTAACTACGTGTATCGGTATTTATGTATGTTATATCGATGTGCGTTTACCTTTAGTGTGAATATATGGAACTTTATGTGTACATTTGTATATGTGTGCGTGTATGTATATATGTACACGGGTGTATGAGATTAGAGATGTTTATGCATATATTCATGTATATTTATGCATATAGAAGTTGGTAGCTTTCTTAGATTTTATATTGATTTATATTTTATATTTCTGTGCGTATGTGTAAGGAAGTATACGAAACGGTGTGTATCTACCCCTGAGTATATATATGTGTATGTTCTGAAATATGTGCGTGTGTAAATCGAAAATACCGTTTTCTCCACTCTGGGTGGCCATTGGGAATATGCTAAGTACCTAAAGACTTTGACCACTGGCTATAGGCGACATAATGTCGGATTTCCCAAGTAATTTATAATGCAAAACGAAAGACGAGATACTTAAACTTTAGGTTATAAAAAAGAATATAAGAAAGAAATAAAAATATAAAAATTATCCCGAAGTTAAGATATGAAGAGATAAAAGCCTGTGAGGAATGGATTGTTCAGAGACCTTACTTATCCTCCCCCCACAAGATTCTAATTTTGTAAACGAAATAAGAAAAATTTTTGTATCTTGAAATTTCAGTTTTCAAGGGTAATTCTTCGCCTGAAGACGTAATCTCCCCAGTAACGGGTGATTACAGAAACATGTATGTACAATTGTTTGTATAAATAAAGTATATATATATATATATATATATATATATATATATATATATATATATATATACTAGCAAAAGTACCCGTCGTTGACTGGGTTCCAAAGCGACCTACAGAAAATAGACTCTGATTTATTAAAGTATGATAGGTTATGAAAGGAAGGGTTGTAAAGAGATAGCTTCGAATTTGGGTTTATCAAAACCAAAGCAAAATATGATGAAAGTAAAAATAAAATAGATAAACCCCAGAATTTATTATACCATACCTGTTCACACTGAAACACTAATGACAATATTCTGTGGATCTATATAAAAAAATCTTGTTAAACTTTGTGACATATTTCCATTATATGGGGTTCAGGCGCGAACGAACACCCTATAATTTTATCATACCATATTTCTTCAAACTGAAACATAATTATCAAAGTATACTTATGCAGATAGATATGAAAAGTCTTTATTAAAGTTTGTGTCTATTTCCATTCTATGAAGTACAGGTGCGAACACAGACCCCACAATTTTATTATACCATCCCTATTTAAGTAAAAAAAAATACTTATCAAAGTATTCTTATGTACATCTATATCAAAAACACTTGTAAATGTTTTTTTTTTATTTTAAGTTTTTTATTTCCATACTGTGTGGACAAGGTGCGAACACAGACCCCACAATTTTAATGAACCACCGTTCTGCCAGATCAAACATACGCATTCCTGTGTCTCGATACATCTTCTATCATTATATGTGATCAGTTTTCTATAATAGTCAACCATATAGGAGCCTATTCGTGACCAGACACACACACACACACACAGACATTCAGCTTTTTATATATATATATATATATATATATATATATATATATATATATATATTGCTTCCCTAGTAAGTTTTGGAGCAATTTTTCTACTTTCTTAGCTAACGGCATTCCTAATGCAAAAGAATAACAAATCTACATAATTTGCAAATTATCCTCCTTTGGACTTAGGGGAAATCTTGTCTAGCAGTTATACCATGTCCTGCAATACTTACTTGATATACAATATCTATATACACACACACACACACACACACACATATATATGTTGTAAACTAAATTCACTTATTTTGGCTCTGTCTAAACATTGAGCACTCTTTTGGTGGACACACTTATTTTGTTTTGAACAAACAAATAATTACTACCAATACAATATATATATATATATATATATATATATGTGTGTGTGTATTGTATATATTTTATATATGTGTGTGTACATATATATACATATATAACTATATCTTATATATATACATATATATATACATATATATATATTATTTACACACGTTTGATTTAACACGACAGTTATTCCTTATATATACATATACAAATATACATACATATATATACATATATATACATATATACATATACATACACATATATACGCATAAATATATGATGATTGCAACGTCTTGTCAGACGAGTGCCACTCCCTCAGACATTTAAAAGCCATTAGCGCAAATGTCTGAGGGAGTATCTATAGAAATATGATGTTACAGAGTCTTAGCTTTGTACGACAGCTAAGTCTCTCTCTCGGTTCAAAATGTTGAGATCCAGCAACAAGCAAGAGCAAGATAGCCAGCAACAAATTAAACTGCAGACCAGCTTAATGCGGGTACTGGTCTTCTGCTTTAGGGTTTTTTAAATCAGAGATTTGCTTCTCCTAGAAAGGTTGCCTTCACCACGGCTTATGGGAGCCCTCTCCACCCCAATACACATACACACACACACACACACACAAATATACACGGTGCTAGTAGGCCGTTGACCCAGAAAAAGAGTTCATTCGCCCTTTGGAAGATCTTGTTTTTAATCCTTCAGGGAGACTAGCCGCCCTTCTCACCAAACAAGTCTGGTGGGGGAACCAGTTTAGTTGCCGGTGACCCGACCATGAGGCAGGTAGTACTGGGTTACATGGTACCAGTAGCATATGACATGACCTGACATAAATATATATATACACATATACATATATATATACACACAAATATATATGCATATATATATATATATATATATATATATATATATATATAGTATTAAATTCTGAAAAAATAACATATAGAGACATATATATGAGTTAAGAATTTATTGTTTGACAAAAGGAATATATAGAAGGGGTTATTTTAATTGGATTTTCAACAATGGCACACATCATCAGAGGAAATGAAATGCAGTTAGCAAAATGCTCAGCTGCGAATGGACGCTAATTTGCTTTTCAGCACAATTCTCCATATAATTATCCACAACCACTCAAAAAACTAATTTCAATAATTATGCTGAAAAGCAAAATAGTGTCCATGAAGAATCCCGAAAGGATGAAACACTAGTGTCTGTAGGTATTTAATTATTATAGCAAAAAAATAATTATATATATATATATATATATATATATATATATATATATATATATATATATATATATATATATATATATATATCAAATTATAGTGATTCAATGAAATTAAAAAAACCTTTATTCAAATCAAGGATTTTTTTATTTTTTCAAGTAAGACAAAGTAAGATAAGGTTTCGATGCCTACCATCTCTTCAGAGGAGAAAATATTTGCAAATAGATATAACGGTATTCACCCTATTTGCCAAAGTCAGTTAGACATGGAAAATCATAATCAAAAATTGATTAAAATAGAAGTCACATAGCAGGGGAAATTGAAGAAAAGGATATAAAGGTTTAGTTACAAATTGCGCGGTAAAATCCAAGGTAACTGTCCTTTTAAGCATTGAGATAATGAGTTCCAAGCTGTATATTGGGTAATCCGCATCACAGAGTAGGAATCCAAGCTGGGCATCATCAGAGGAAATTCCTCCTCCCCGTTTGCGTCGATAGATTTTCTATCATTATATGTGATCAGTTTTCTATAATAGTCAACCATATAGGAGCCTATTCGTGACCAGACACACACACACAGGCGTTCAGCTTTATATCATATATATATATATATATATATATATATATATATATATATATATATATATATATATATACCAGTGGTGAAAAAACCGGATTAGAATGCTCAATGTGTAGCCAGAGCAGTATATATGAGTCCATCTATGAATTCTGACGAAGCTAGTCGGATATTTCCTCTTCTTTTTGAGGATTCCCCCTAGCTGAAACAATATGTTTTTTTTTTTACACAGTGATCACTACTTATCAAGGCCCAGAAGCCACTCAGGGATAAGGGTTATTGCAAGTACATTACGTTAGTGTGGAGATTTGATGAAGTGTTTACTTAAGGGGGCGGTTCATTAGGAATTTGTTAACATTGGACTTGAAGACATCCAAGTTGTAGTCCGGTGGGAAGCAGGCAGACGGAACAGAGTTCCACAGGCGTGCCGTTCTAAAAAAGAAGCTTTGTTCATGGAATCCGCGTTTTGATTTAGGCACAGATATAGAGTGGGGGAAATTTTTCACAGTGGATTCAGCTAGACGGGTGTTTTTCATGAAAGATTGGCGAGGGGGGACCAGAGATTGGAGTTCAGACGAGCACCTGCCATGGAAATAACGATAAAACAAGGATAGGCTCGCAACGTCTCTTCTGTGGGAGAGAGGTTGCAGGGTAGAGAAAAAGGCATCCCCCACTAAGCCACAAAGTCTATTTTGTACTCTGTCAAAGCAGGATAGGCTGTTTTTAGCAGCTCCTGCCCAGATGTGGCAACAGTATTCCATCCTTGGACGTACTTGGCTTTTATATAGATAGAGAATTGCATCAGTAGTGAGATATCTTCTAGAGCGGTAGAAGGATTCCACCATCTTTCCAACGACCTGTAAACTCATTCTGGACTCACAGTAATAAATTTCATATATATGTATGTATATATATATATATATATATATATATATATATATATATATATATATGTGTGTGTGTGTGTGTGTGTGTGTGTAACTTGCTCTACTTCCGTATTGAGCACTATATATACATATATCTCTTCTCTATCTCTTCTCTATATAAATAAAATGAACTCATTTTTGCCCGTCGGATTTTGACCTTAATAGGATTAAAAATCAAGATATTTCATGCAAATATAATATGCACAAACGGCAGAACAATATCTGAGGTGTGTTATAGGCTTATTATTTCTCAAATTCCTCGATAATCTTAGATTTCTATACTTTTTCTGCTGAGAAGTCACGGCAAAAATCGGTTAAGATCAATGGAAGTGGTAAAATATTTTCTCTCTAATAAATTCCTCCTCCCCCTGCCACCACTTAACACCGTTTGGGGATCGTTCACAAGGAACAGTTGAGAAGAGAACACCGGTTTGGCTTCGTAGTTCTTTCATGTGAAGTTATTTAAAATCACTGAACTAAGCTGCAGTGCTCTGTGGCGTAGTGGTTAGCGTGCTGGACAATTCACATTATATTTTCACGTTCGCGCCGACCTACCATAGTCTTTTTTTTTTTTCCTAAACAACTGGAATGGACTTTTCTTGGTGGCCGAACTGTTAACGTTGCAGATGTTTTTTTTTTGTTTTTTTTCACACTTTATTTTCCTACTTTTACTCATGACTCCGGGTTTGATCCTTCCTACTTACCTACCATAACATTTTTTAAAACTATCCCCCCCCGTCCCGGAAACAAACACTCGGGCAACGCCGGGTACCTCCGCTAGTATATATATATATATATATATATATATATATATATATATATATATATATATATATATATATATATATCCAGGTTTAAGGTGTTCAAAGTCGGGGTTAATGAAGACAACGGGGTTGTTAGATAGTGCTCAATAAAAATTATTAAGAGAATTTAAAATTTAATTGGGGACATTAAAAAATATACAGATCTATATGGATATGTAAATACGAAAATATACGCATATTATTATTAATAAGCAATATTAGTATTATTAAAATTAGTAAAATGAATTCCGATGCTCAAAATAAACATTTTGACTCCACCCTTTACTTAAAAACTCACCAAAATTCAGGAAATTAACCAATTTTAATGAAAATTTCAGTATTTATCAAATAATGATCGCGGAATATAATGAACTAATTATTTTTAATTAAATCTTAGTGGAAATGTATTATTTTGTTCAAACAAAAAATACTTTTACTAAAATTATGGTTTTCAGTAGTAAATAAAAAAACGCAAGAATTTATTTTTGCTTTTTTTATATAAATAAATTAATTTGTAACAATAAAAATAAAATAATTTTTACAGGAACATTACGAAAAAAGCGTAACATATTTTTATATAATATTGAACAATAGTTAAAAAAATAATAATTTAAAAACAGGAACATAGAAAAATAATTAAATTAAAAAATGGAAAAATGTATACAAACATTCAGAATAGGAATGTATGGATGCATGTCTGGTAAAAAAAAGAAAAACATCTCACCCCTTCCTCCCTTTTAATTACATGACGTCATGTTCACAGTCTTTTGACTGCCTGAAATTTTGGGCCTTCGTATATTCCGTGTACACAAAATTTTAGTTTGTTCCGTTTCGCAAAATCACTCAGTTTTGAGGCTAATTAATGTATGTTTTGTACAATGTGTTTTTTCTTATTTAATTCAATATCTTAGGACTTTACTAATTATGTTTGAAATAGACCCAGAAAACTAATATTTTTCTTTTAAAGGATTTTTACAATGAATTTATTTAACTTCAAAATTTAGCAGAATTGAGTAGCTCGCCGTGAAAACATTTTTTTTTTCCTATTTTCTCCTTTTGAAAATTAACTTTAGTTTTTTTTTTTTTTTTTTTTTTTTTTACAAGGGTGTCACCACTTATCAAGGCCCAGAGGCCACTCAAGGATAAGGGTTAATAAGTATACATTAGTCATTGTGATTTTAGCATAGTAAACAGTGGGAATTTTGAAACTTGGATTACTTAGGGGGACGATTCAGTTAGAACTTGTTCACATTGGACTTTTTCTTTTTTTTTTTTTTCATAGGTATCAACTCATTATCAAGGTCAAAGAGGCAACTCAAGGATAAGGGTTAAAGAGTGTACAGTAGAAATTGGACAATATAATAATCATTAGTAATGAAAATTTGTTAAATTTGATAACTTATATGGAACGGCTCATCAAGAACTTATTTACGTTAGACTTGAAGACAACCATATTGTAGTCAGCCGGAAAGCAGGAAAACGGAAGACAATTCCACAGGCGTGCAGTTCTAATAAAAAAGCTTTGTTCATGGAATCTACGTTTAGGTTTAGGCACAGATAAAGAGTGGGGGGAATTATTGATAGTGTTTACAGCTAGACAAGTGTTTCTTGTGAAAGTTTTGCGAGGGGGGACCATAGATTGAAGCTCAGTCGAACACTTTCCATGAAAATAACGATACATCAGAGACAAACTCGCAACATCTCTTCTGTGAGATAAAGGTTGCAAGGAAGAGAAAAGGACATCTCCTACGAGGCTACGAAGTCTATTTTGAACTCTATCAAAGCAGGCCAAGTCCTTTCTAGCAGCTCCTGCCCAGATGTGGCAACAGTATTCCATCCTTGGACGTACCTGGCTCTTATATAGATAGAGAATAGCAAATCAAAAAGTAGTCGGAAACCTACAAAAAAATTATGATAAATCGGCTTTCAAAAGTAGGTCCCCCCATTTTTGTCCGCCCATTTTTGCCCGTACCTAAGTATTATCATTATAATGAGTTATAAAAGGTGTTAAATTCTATCACATTATTATATGTGTTCTGTAAAGTATTCGTTAAAGTTTATAATATATTTTTTTATTTAAGTGTAGATTGGAATTGGGTGGTGCTGAGTTTAGTCCATGGATTGAAAATCATATCAGAATAGTAAGAGAGTATTAAGGGAGAAGTACATATATACAAATGCAAATAATAATGCAAATACAAATGTAAATACAAATGTAAAGAATACACATTCATACATATACAGTATTAAGTTTTGAGACATTGTGTTGAACAAAGATGGCAGCGTAGTTCAGACCAGTAACCAAGATGGCGGCCAAGAATCAAATGCGGTCCGTGGCGTGGTTAATTTGTTAAGTTTTGAGACATTGTGTTGAACAAAGATGGCGGCGTAGTTCAGACCAGTAACCAAGATGGCGGCCAAGAATCAAATGCGGTCCGTGGTGTAGTTAATCTGTTAAGTTTTGAGACATTGTGTTGAACAAAGATGGCAGCGTAGTTCAGACCAGTAACCAAGATGGCGGCCAAGAATCAAATGCGGTCCGTGGCGTAGTTAATCTGTTAAGTTTTGAGACATTGCGTTGAATATAGATGGAAGCGTAGTTCAGACCAGTAACCAAGATGGCGGCCAAGAATCAAATGCGGTACGTGGCATAGTTAATCTGTTAAGTTTTGAGACATTGTGTTGAACAAAGATGGCAGCGTAGTTCAGACCAGTAACCAAGATGGCGGCCAAGAATCAAATGCGGTCCGTGGCGTAGTTAATCTGTTAAGTTTTGAGACATTGTGTTGAACAAAGATGGCAGCGTAGTTCAGACCAGTAACCAAGATGGCGGCCAAGAATCAAATGCAGTCCGTGGCGTAGTTAATCTGTTAAATTTTGAGACATTGTGTTGAACAAAGATGGCGGCGTAGTTCAGACCAGTAACCAAGATGGCGGCCAAGAATCAAATGCGGTCCGTGGCGTAGTTAATCTGTTAAGTTTTGAGACATTGTGTTGAACAAAGATGGCAGCGTAGTTCAGACCAGTAACCAAGATGGCGGCCAAGAATCAAATGCGGTCCGTGGCGTAGTTAATCTGTTAAGTTTTGAGACATTGTGTTGAACAAAGATGGCAGCGTAGTTCAGACCAGTAACAAAGATGGCGGCCAAGAATCAAATGCGGTCCGTGGCGTAGTTAATCTGTTAAGTTTTGAGACATTGTGTTGAACAAAGATGGCGGCATAGTTCAGACCAGTAACCAAGATGGCGGTCAAGAATCAAATGCAGTCCGTGGCGTAGTTAATCTGTTAAGTTTTAGGACATTGTGTTGAACAAAGATGGCGGCGTAGTTCAGACCAGTAACCAAGATGGCGGCCAAGAATCAAATGCGGTCCGTAGCGTAGTTAGTCTGTTAAGTTTTGAGACATTGTGTTGAACAGAGATGGCGGCGTAGTTCAGACCAGTAACCAAGATGGCGGCCAAGAATCAAAAGCGGTCCGTGGCGTAGTTAATCTGTTAAGTTTTGAGACATTGTGTTGAACAAAGATGGCGGCGTAGTTCAGACCAGTAACCAAGATGGCGGCCAAGAATCAAATGCGGTCCGTGGCGTAGTTAATTTGTTAAGTTTTGAGACATTGTGTTGAACAAAGATGGCGGCGTAGTTACGACCAGTAACCAAGATGGCGGCCAAGAATCAAATGCGGTCCGTGACATAGTTAATCTGTTAAGTTTTAGACATTGTGTTGAACAAAGATGGCGGCGTAGTTCAGACCAGTAACCAAGATGGCGGCCAAGAATCAAATGCGGTCCGTGGCGTAGTTAATCTGTTAAGTTTTGAGACATTGTGTTGAACAAAGATGGTGGCGTAGTTCAGACCAGTAACCAAGATGGCGCATAAGAATCAAATGCGGTCCGTGGCGTAGTTAATCTGTTAAGTTTTGAGACATTGTGTTGAACAAAGATGGCAGCGTAGTTCAGACCAGTAACCAAGATGGCGGCCAAAAATCAAATGCGGTCCGTGGCGTAGTTAATCTGTTAAGTTTTGAGACATTGTGTTGAACAAAGATGGCAGCGTAGTTAAGACCAGTAACCAAGATGGCGGCCAAGAATCAAATGCGGTCTGTGGCGTAGTTAATCTGTTAAGTTTTGAGACATTGTGTTGAACAAAGATGGCGGCGTAGTTCAGACCAGTAACCAAGATGGCGGCCAAGAATCAAATGCGGTCCGTGGCTTGGTTAATCTGTTAAGTTTTGAGACATTGTGTTGAACAAAGATGGCGGCGTAGTTCAGACCAGTAACCAAGATGGCGGCCAAGAATCAAATGCAGTCCGTGGCGTAGTTAATCTGTTAAGTTTTGAGACATTGTGTTGAACAAAGATGGCGGCGTAGTTCAGACCAGTAACCAAGATGGCGCCCAAGAATCAAATGCGGTCCGTGGCGTAGTTAATCTGTTAAGTTTTGAGACATTGTGTTGAACAAAGATGGCAGCGTAGTTCAGACCAGTAACCAAGATGGCGGCCAAGAATCAAATGCGGTCCGTGGCGTAGTTAATCTGTTAAGTTTTGAGACATTGTGTTGAACAAAGATGGCAGCGTAGTTCAGACCAGTAACCAAGATGGCGGCCAAGAATCAAATGCGGTCCGTGGCGTAGTTAATATGTTAAGTTTTGAGACATTGTGTTGAACAAAGATGGCAGCGTAGTTCAGACCAGTAACCAAGATGGCGGCCAAGAATCAAATGCGGTCCGTGGCGTAGTTAATCTGTTAAGTTTTGAGACATTGTGTTGAACAAAGATGGCAGCGTAGTTCAGACCAGTAACCAAGATGGCGGCCAAAAATCAAATGCGGTCTGTGGCGTAGTTAATCTGTTAAGTTTTGAGACATTGTGTTGAACAAAGATGGCAGCGTAGTTCAGACCAGTAACCAAGATGGCGGCCAAGAATCAAATGCGGTCCGTGGCGTACTTAATCTGTTAAGTTTTGAGACATTGTGTTGAACAAAGATGGCAGCGTAGTTCAGACCAGTAACCAAGATGGCGGCCAAGAATCAAATGCGGTCCGTGGCGTAGTTAATCTGTTAAGTTTTGAGACATTGTGTTGAACAAAGATGGCGGCATAGTTCAGACCAGTAACCAAGATGGCGGTCAAGAATCAAATGCAGTCCGTGGCGTAGTTAATCTGTTAAGTTTTAGGACATTGTGTTGAACAAAGATGGCGGCGTAGTTCAGACCAGTAACCAAGATGGCGGCCAAGAATCAAATGCAGTCCGTGGCGTAGTTAATCTGTTAAGTTTTGAGACATTGTGTTGAACAAAGATGGCGGCGTAGTTCAGACCAGTAACCAAGATGGCGGCCAAGAATCAAATGCGGTCCGTGGCGTAGTTAATCTGTTAAGTTTTGAGACATTGCGTTGAACAAAGATGGCGGCGTAGTTCAGACCAGTAACCAAGATGGCGGCCAAGAATCAAATGCAGTCCGTGGCGTAGTTAATCTGTTAAGTTTTGAGACATTGTGTTGAACAAAGATGGCAGCGTAGTTCAGACCAGTAACCAAGATGGCGGCCAAGAATCAAATGCAGTCCGTGGCGTAGTTAATCTGTTAAGTTTTGAGACATTGTGTTGAACAAAGATGGCGGCGTAGTTCAGACCAGTAACCAAGATGGCGGCCAAGAATAAAATGCGGTCCGTGGCGTAGTTAATCTGTTAAGTTTTGAGACATTGTGTTGAACAAAGATGGCGGCGTAGTTCAGACCAGTAACCAAGATGGCGGCCAAGAATCAAATGCAGTCCGTGGCGTAGTTAATCTGTTAAGTTTTGAGACATTGTGTTGAACAAAGATGGCGGCGTAGTTCAGACCAGTAACCAAGATGGCGGCCAAGAATCAAATGCGGTCCGTGGCGTAGTTTACTTGTTAAGTTTTGAGACATTGTGTTGAACAAAGATGGCGGCGTAGTTCAGACCAGTAACCAAGATGGCGGCCAAGAATCAAATGCGGTCCGTGGCGTAGTTTACTTGTTAAGTTTTGAGACATTGTGTTGAACAAAGATGGCGGCGTAGTTCAGACCAGTAACCAAGATGGCGGCCAAGAATCAAATGCGGTCCGTGGCGTAGTTTACTTGTTAAGTTTTGAGACATTGTGTTGAACAAAGATGGCGGCGTAGTTCAGACCAGTAACCAAGATGGCGGCCAAGAATCAAATGCAGTCCGTGGCGTAGTTAATCTGTTAAGTTTTGAGACATTGTGTTGAACAAAGATGGCGGCGTAGTTCAGACCAGTAACCAAGATGGCGGCCAAGAATCAAATGCGGTCCGTGGCGTAGTTTACTTGTTAAGTTTTGAGACATTGTGTTGAACAAAGATGGCGGCGTAGTTCAGACCAGTAACCAAGATGGCGGCCAAGAATCAAATGCGGTCCGTGGCGTAGTTTACTTGTTAAGTTTTGAGACATTGTGTTGAACAAAGATGGCGGCGTAGTTCAGACCAGTAACCAAGATGGCGGCCAAGAATCAAATGCGGTCCGTGGCGTAGTTTACTTGTTAAGTTTTGAGACATTGTGTTGAACAAAGATGGCGGCGTAGTTCAGACCAGTAACCAAGATGGCGGCCAAGAATCAAATGCGGTCCGTGGCGTAGTTTACTTGTTAAGTTTTGAGACATTGTGTTGAACAAAGATGGCGGCGTAGTTCAGACCAGTAACCAAGATGGCGGCCAAGAATCAAATGCAGTCCGTGGCGTAGTTAATCTGTTAAGTTTTGAGACATTGTGTTGAACAAAGATGGCGGCGTAGTTCAGACCAGTAACCAAGGATCCGTTCTTGACACTCAGCCCGACAGGTGAGGGGCTGGGAACTGGCCCAGTACCTGTCGGACTGAGGTACGCCACCTGGGTAATACCTTGGAGGTCCACCCTCCCAGGCCTTGCCACTGGGCTTTCCGGTGGAGTAAGTTTATAACTTACTGCCTGAGACGTCCCTACCGGGGAATGCCGACGGGGTTACTCAGGCAATTTTTACAATTGCAGGAGTTTCCTCCTTTATGGGAGCCTGCTGGTTTCTCACTTTCCGGCCTTGTGCCACATTTTGCTGAGGTGGGCAGCAAATAAATCTCTACCCCCATTAGGAGTCAAAAACATTTTACATGCAGATATATAATAAAGGGGTAAAAAAAAAATGCAATATATGGTCTTTTCTTCATCTAAATTATATATAGTTAAAATTTAGTTATACAAGAATTGAAATATATACTAAGGAAAAGTACTAAGATTAGGTTGTGGGGGGGATAGACATATGTAAAAAAAAAAAGAAAATGAAGAGTTACCAGATTTGAAGCGTGTGGAGGGTTTCACATGTTGGGCAATTGATTTCAGTGTCAAAAAAAAAAACTTGTGTTTGTACTTAGATTTTTATAGGTGGCATTTATTTGTATATGAGGAGTAATTTAATGGAGGGTGAACTAGGGAAAAATTTTTCACAGCTTAGAGAACATTGGAGCTGGGATTTGTCGGTGTTCATTGCGGTGTTTTTGAAGAAGAGTTCTGTTTATTACTGGATTACAGATACACTAACTGTGGTGTTATCTTTTTAAACGATGCTCTGGTGAATTCTATAACATGGGCGTTTTCCCTATGTGAAGAACTCAAAGTTCAGTTTGTTTCAATGGCTTTACTTGTGTTATGTAATAGGTCGAACACAAGAAAGTGTCGATCTATTTAGTTATCTATTTCGGTATCTATCCATCTCGGTCTATCTTTCTATCTAACTGGAGAGATGAAATGAAGAATATTTATAAGATCTCTCAAAATATGGCAAATCATATTATAGACACGTTTACCGGAAGGGCTGGTCAGCTGATCAGATCTGCATGTGAGTCACGCGATCAGGTTAGCTGGAGATCAAAGAGTTGGAATTTGGACGTAAAGAAGACCGGACGGTTTAACAGGTCGTCCTCCCTTCACTGGGGTGAAAACTGACGTGTGTGGTACATGTGTTTTGGACATCCCTTAACTTCATGCGTCGTTGATCTTGTCCACCTGGAATTCATCATGTTCTTGGAGGGGAGGTTGGAACTTAACAGTTAGTGTAATGATCGCTCGGACACCTCTCCCTAACACTTGGAAACGGTAAATATATCTTAATATTCTATCGGCATTTGTGTTTGTTTTCTTTTAGTATCAGATTATTTACAATGCTGATAGTTGATTATGTGGCTTAAAATATAAAATAGGAAGGATTGCTAGCTTTGACGCATGTGGACACTCGAAAAGCGCTCGATTATCACTTAATTGTTTGTAGATTTTTTTATAAGTGGCAGGTGAACAACTACAACGAATTGGGGAAAATATTTTTGGCAACAGGTTTGTTCGTGTTCATTGCAGTGTTGTTGAAGAAGAATCCCGTTAATTTAATTACAAGGTTATAATTTATTAAAATGCTTTTCACATAGAATCAGGACATCGCACTTTTATCTGCTTTTTCAGTCTCTCGCTTCTCTCACATCTGTTTATCTTTCTCACTTCCCACTTTCTCGGGGAATTCTAAGCATCTCCTTGTTCAGTTTCATCTAAAACGAATATTAATGAGTGAAACGCACTTGGGCATTCATCTGGCTCAGCTCTGGTCATTTGTACAATCTTGGTCAGGATTTGCCAACTCCTGTGAAAATATATTCACTTTTTTCGATCGTCATGCATTGAAAAGAAACCAATCAAGTGCTCCATTATTAAACTACACACCATACTCACCCACTCACACATAATAAATTACAATAAACCACTTTACAACTTCCAAACAGTTCTCTAAATCTTTTATTTTCTATACATGTTACTATTCAATAATAGAAATAAATTTGAAAAGACATAACATAAAAACATTATTCAGAAGAAAACATCTAAATTAAGTTAAAAAGGTTTTTAATGTTTTTGCATTTTCAATCTGTAGACAAATTCATATTTCTAAAGATATAGCAAATAAATTCAAAAATAAAAGATCTATTTTCTCTTGTGAATATCCCCCCCACCCCACTCAGCGATTCAGCCATACACTCACAGAATACATTGATTCTTTTTTCTCCTAAGGAGGTTTTTAGCCCCTTTGGGAACCTCAGTACGCAAGTCAAGCAACAAGACAGACTTCTCTCCTTTCTCTCTCGTCCCTGTTCACTGGACTCTCCAGCATAGACGATTTTCACTGAAGATGATTGTGTGCCGACCTGAGACTCTGCAAAGAACTGCTGCCTGACACCCAAAGAACTTCCTACTCTTCATTTTTCCAACTTAGGTATAGTCCAATTTTCTGCCGTCTAAATAAACTTTTTGTTGTGTTGTTTTAAAAGAGATTTTGTTTATTCTGTTCTTCGTGTTCAGTTATTTCCCTAAATATCTGTTCAGGCAACAATGGTCAAGCAAAACCAATAATATGTGTTTTAGTCATGCTTAGGAAAAAAAATGTCATCATATTTATAACGTAAATAGACGGTTTTTTAATATTATTAAATATTTTATTCTCCAGGTTGGACATATAAAAGTTGCTAAAAGTATGTCCCAGTACGGAACTCATTGACACTCCATCGATTTGTGTATATATGTTGCCATTATGATCATAAAAGAAGACCTCAGTTGTGCATGTTAGTAAAAAAATTTAGGATTATAGGTTTAATTTTCAGGGGCTAGAGAGATAGATTATTATCTATATTGTCCATGATGATATCAATGGTTTGGTGAACTGGGACGTTCATGAAGAGGCTTTCTATGTCTAATGAGGCAGTGATTTTGTTATTAAATTTTGTTCTTTGGTAGATTTGTATAAGTTCTTTGGTAGATTTTACGCTGCTTTGTGGGTAAGTGTTATGCGATCATTGATTGTTTTGGTTAATTCATAGATAGGGGTGGTTACTTGTGAAATAAGAGGGTGGAGGGGAGAGTTGGGTTTGTTGGTTTTTTACATTTCCATACATAATAGATTATTTATTATCTGTGGTTATTCACATGTTGTATTTTTCCTGAAGTAGAAAATGTCAATTTCTTTTCTCATTTAAAATTAATTTCTCATTTGTTTTATTTTTATATTTTTCTTTTTTTTTTTTACATATATATTTTTATCGTATATATATATATATATATATATATATAATATTTTAATTTATTAATTTTCAATTTTTAAACTTTCAACGTGTATCAAAGTTGTTTTGCGTTTCATTTCGCCTCTATTATTTTAGACAGCTCGACCTTCATTCACCTTTTCCACATTAGACTTTATTTATTATTCTTTATTTTTAACTTTGTCTTATTAATTCATATTTTGAGTTTCTTTAATTTTAAATTAAACAGTTTTTTCCTTAAAATTATAGAAATCACTTGGATTTTATCGCTCCTTTGTATTGAATTTAATACTCTAATATGTGTGCGATCCTTTGGACTAATACTGCATCTTTAAAAAAAACTTTTTGATATGTATGAAAATACATTTTATCCACAAGGAACTCTGATACACGATTTTTTCGTGAGAATTTCTTGATTCAAGAAGCAGCAATCAGATTACTTGTTTGGATTACTATTTCGTATCATTTACAGGCATTGAAAACTATTTCCTGGATTATTTAACATGCAATTGTACTCGATATTAATTTTCGATTTATTTTATTTTGCATTAATGATTTCAAAAGTTTAAAAACAAATATGACTTGGTGCCATCACGAAGGTGTCAGATAGGGGCAAAAAAGTTTAATGGATTGCCAGTGATATATCAAACTCAGTATTGACAGAGCATGCACCTGCATGCTAGAATGTGGGTCAGTGTATTTGGGTGCAGTATTGACAGAGCATGCACCTGCATGCTATAATGTGGGTCAGTGTATTTGAGTGCAGTATTGACAGAGCATGCACCTGCATGCTAGAATGTGGGTCAGTGTATTTGGGTGCAGTATTGACAGAGCATGCACCTGCATGCTAGAATGTGGGTCAGTGTATTTGGGTGCAGTATTGACAGAGCATGCACCTGCATGCTAGAATGTGGATCAGTGTATTTGGGTGCAGTATTGACAGAGCATGCACCTGCATGCTAGAATGTGGGTCAGTGTATTTGGGTGCAGTATTGACAGAGCATGCACCTGCATGCTAGAATGTGGGTCAGTGTATTTGGGTGCAGTATTGACAGAGCATGCACCTGCATGCTAGAATGTGGGTCAGTATATTTGGGTGCAGTATTGACAGAGCATGCACCTGCATGCTAGAATGTGGGTCAGTGTATTTGAGTGCAGTATTGACAGAGCATGCACCTGCATGCTAGAATGTGGGTCAGTGTATTTGGGTGCAGTATTGACAGAGCATGCACCTGAGTGCTAGAATGTGGGTCAGTGTATTTGTGTGCAGGACAGTTAACGTGGAGGGGGGCACCACCACAAATATACCCTGATATAAATAGATATGCACATAGGGAGTTTTGAGTCAAAGTTTGGTAGACAGTCAAACTTGTTAGTTTGGAGATCAGAAAGGTCAGAGAAAAGATGTGTCGATGCAAGAAAGCTTAAGTCAGCAATGCAAGGAGTTCTCTGGGTTCACTCGTAGATGAAATAAAGAGATCCTTGCAAAAAAATTGGCGTCATGTTTTCATCTTGAATGCGCTTTACAAATCATCGACCAGTGACCGGAAGAACCGCACCCCAGAAGACACAAGATAACAAAAAAAAGGTATGATGATCTCCTAACGTGTATATATGCACACACACACACACACATGCATAATTAATGTTAAGGTAGATACACAACTAATGATCCTTAAAGAAGCTTGACCGCGTACATACATACCCAATTGTATAAATGTATATAAACAGTATATAAGACTTGTATATAATGAAATGGGAAAAGATGCATGACGGCAAGTTTGAAGAGACGATCACAGAGGCCATATTAGAACACACACAAATGTTATAGCAAGACATAATAGAACAGTTATATATAGTAGTTATATAGAAGGAAATTCAATAACATATATATATATATATATATATATATATATATATATATATATATATGAACAAATGATTAATAAAACATGTTAAAAGACATCTTGAAAAAGAGTTAAAAACATATTTAATTTTAAAAAAAGGAAGCACAAGATAAATGGATAGTCCTTAATCCGCGGAGTTTCAAAGAAATACTCTCCTTCTCATCAGAGGGCAGGAATTAGCAAAATGCAGGATCGGATTTTGCATATAAAAGTATTTAATGAAACTACAAGTAAGTCAAAGATCTTACTTGGTTAAAAAAGGGTGAGGTAAGGGGAACAGGAGGCAAAATATATATATATATATATATATATATATATATATGACAAAAGGTCTATATTCTAAATTTCAAGATGTTGTCCATATTACCATTTATTTCTTTGAGCATGTAAAAATGTTCAATTCTGATGGGCAACATTTGAAATTTGGAACATAGACATTTTGTCATTTATTTGTATATGCTCTGTAGTTACATCGAGCTTCATAAATTAAAGGATTGGTATAAATAAATTGAATAAGCATATTTCCCATAAATTTATATATATATATATATTTATATATATTATAAAACTCACTGTGTATGTCTGTCTCTATTTTTTCAAACTGGATCTCCTCTGAGATGCAGAGTTGTAAAGTGGGTCAAATGATTATATTTTTTGTAAACCGTTCTTTATGTGTTTTAATCGATAAAAATGGCTGCTAAGACGTCACAATTAAAGGAAATTGGAACTTGGTAGACGTAAGTCGACTGAAGTTCTCTTTTTTTTTACATGGGGGTCACGACTTATCAAGGCCCGAAGGCCACTCGGGGATAAGGGTTATTGCGTGTACAGTAATCAATGAGATAGTATTGTAGTAATCATTAGTATTAGGGGTTTTGATAGAGTGTCTTACTTAAAAGGGCGGTTTGTCAGGAGTTTGTTTATGTTGGACTTGAAGACGTCCAAGTTGTAGTCAGGTGGGAAACAGGCAAGCGGCAGAGAGTTCCACTGGCGTGCAGTTCTAAAAAAGAAGCTCTGCTCATGGAATCTATGTTTGGATTTAGGCACAGATAAAGAGTGGGGGAAATTATTGACAGTAGTTTCAGTCAGACGGGTGTTTCTCGTGAAATATTGGCGAGGGGGGACGAGGGATTGGAGCTCAGACGAGCACCTGCCATGGAAAAAACAATAAAACAAAGACAGGCTCGCAACGTCTCTTCCGTGGGAGAGAGGTTGCAGGGAAGAGAAAAGGGCATCCCCCCACTAAACCACAAAGTCTTTTTTGTACTCAATCAAGGCAGGATAGGCTGTTTTTAGCAGCTCCTGCCCAGATGTGGCAGCAGTACTCCATCCTTGGACGTACTTGGCTTTTATATAGATAGAGAATTGCATCAGTAGTGAGATATCTTCTGGAGCGGTAGAATCTTATACATATCTGTAAATATATCAACATTCATATATATTAATGTAATTCCATTTTTAGCTATTTATTATCCAACTGACAAGAACTGAAATAGTAACGACTATGGCTGGAGTGCTATTGTTTGGGATTCAGTTTCAATTCTAACTGAAAGCACCAAAATCATAAATATCGTTTTTTTTTTGGGGGGGGGGGGTAATCATTACTACATACTGTATAAAATATAATATATTATAATCGATAGAGGCTTGACTCTATAATAATAAATACAAAATCTGCATAAATAAAAATATCATATTTAAGCACATTTTATGACCGGGCAATGCCTGACACCCCCTACTATTACATATTTAAACAAAGACAATGCAATTCAAGATTAAGATAGTCTTATGATAATAATACAACACTACATGATACATTTCTTTGTGATTTTAAATTTTGAAGTTGGAGTCTGATTTTTTTTTTTTTTTTTTTTTTTTTTTTTACAAAGGCATCACCACATTATCAAGGCCCAGAGGCCACTCAAGGATAAGGGTTAAAGAGTGTACAGTAGAAGTTGGTCAATATAGTAATCATTAGTAATGAAAATTTGGTAAATTTAATAACTTATATGGAACGGCTCAACAAGAACTTATTTACTTTAGACTTGAACACAACCATATTGTAGTCAGCCGGAAAGCAGGAAAACGGAAGACAATTCCACAGGCGTGCAGTTCTAAGAAAGAAGCTTTGTTCATGGAATCTATGTTTAGGTTTAGGCACAGATAAAGAGTGGGGGAAATTATTGATAGTGTTTACAGCTAGACGAGTGTTTCTCGTGAAAGTTTGGCGAGGGGGGACCATAGATTGAAGCTCAGTTGAACACTTTCCATGAAAATAACGATACATCAGAGACAAACTCGCAACATCTCTTCTGTGAGATAGAGGTTGTAAGGAGGAGAAAAGGACATCTCCTACGAGGCTACAAAGTCTATTTTGAACTCTATCAAGGCAGGACAAGTCCTTTCTAGCAGCTCCTGCCCAGATGTGGCAACAGTATTCCATCCTTGGACGTACCTGGCTCTTATATAGATAGAGAATAGCATCAGCAGTGAGATATCTACTGGATCGATAGAAAGATCCCACCATTTTTCCAGCGGCCTTGGCAACAGATTTGATATACGTGTTCTATTTAAGATCAGGAGTAATGGTCAAGCCCAGAAGCTTGTCAAAACTTGAGGCCTCCTGAAGACGAGAGCCATTCATTTCAATTGATGACAAATGTGGATTAAAATGTTGATGATGTAAAGAGAGAAGCTTGGTTTTAGATGCATTAAAAGTAACCAGCCACTCCTTTCCCCATTGTACTACATGCTCAAGATCAGAGGAGAGAGAATTGGAGAGTACTTGCTCGTTTACTGTCTTAGATGTGGTACCATAAATGGTAGTGTCGTCAGCATAAATGTCTACAAATGATGTAAGGATATGATTTGGAAGATCATTAATGTAGATCAGGAAAAGAGTTGGGCCCAGGATGGATCCCTGAGGGACACCGGCATTAATACTCTGAGCTTCTGATTTTTGCCCCTCAACTACTACTCTTATGAACCTATCAGAAAGAAATGATTTAATAATTGAGAAGACTTTTCCAGCTATACCATAGCTAGCGATCTTATGAAGTAAACCTTTATGCCATACCCTATCAAAGGCTTTAGATATGTCAAGAGCAATTGCCCTAGAAAGATTGCCACCGTCGAGAGATTTGCTAATCCTATGCGATATAACTGTAAGGACATCTGCTGTAGATCTAGCAGAACGGAAACCATATTGAGTGTCACTAAGAAGGTTATTTTTGTTGAGATGGTTGATTACTTCTGTATTTAACACAGATTCTAGCAACTTACTCATGACGCACAGGAGACTTATTGGCCTGTACTGAGAGGGGGATGAGCGATCACCTGAATTCTTAAATACAGGGCATACTGATGAGATTTTCCAGGGAGATGGGAAACTATTCTCCTTAAGACAACGTTTAAACAGTTTTGTAAGTATGGGCGCTAGTTCAGGTTGAAGTTTTTTGAGTACTATAATTGGAATACCATCAGGGCCAGTTGCTTTACTGGAATCAAGGTTTTTGATTAGCTTGGCAACATCACGTACAGATATACGTATATCACATAGCGTGTTTTCTGATACAGGAGGAAATATTGGGGGTTGGCGGTCTTGGTCGCAAAGGGTAGAATTAGCTGCAAAGTTCTTGACAAAGAGTTTGGCTTTGTCTGATGCTGACGAGATTACCTCAGGTCCATTGATAATAGTTGGGATGGAGCACACGCTTCTGTTCAGGATTCTGTTTGCTATTTGCCAAAACTGGTGGGAACCAAGCCGCTGCTCAGCTACTTTGGACTTAACAGATTGAGCATACAACTCTCTTGCGTTCCTTATTACTTTCTTACAATGGTTGCTGGCAGTCCTGAAAACGGCTTTAGTTTCCATACATCTATTACGTTTGAAGCAGTGGAAAAAGTGATTTCTGTGCGCAATGGCAGCAGCACATTCTGGAGAGAACCATGGCTGGCTGTTAGGTTTTTGCTGAAACTTTTTAGAGGGTATGAAATGGTCAATACCTACAATTAACCATTCAGTTAGGTCTAATACTATAGAGGACACATCCTTTTTAAACATGGAATGCAGAGGTAGATCAGATATAAATGTACGGAAGCTATCCCAGTCAGCCTTAGTGTATCGATATACTGTACGATGAAGTGGTACGTCTGGGGACTTATTACATTTCATTTTTATCTTAATTGATACAACAGAGTGGTCGGAAGATCCAAGAGGCGACAGAACAGAAACTGAACATAGTTCAGGGCAAGTTGTGAGAAAAAGGTCTAGTAGGCTCGCATACTGGCCGTCATTATCGGGCACACGGGTAGGTTCCTGAACAATCTGAGTGAGATCATAGGCAATGGAGAAATCATGACAGAACCTCCCCTCATCATCGGTCTTGTTTGAGTGGGTCAACCATTCGACGTTGTGAACATTGAAGTCTCCACATACGTGAATGTTAGCTGAAGGATAAGTAGAAAGGACTTGGTCAATTTTCTCAGATATGCTTTGAAATATAGTAACTCCGCTGTTGTGGGGGCGATAGAGAGTAAATATAAATGCAGTAGTGTGAGCTAAAGCAACCCGGAAGCACATATAGGGTAAGTTAGGATCTTCCCTGGAGATGTCCCTCCCGCATGGAAAGCTATCTTTAATATAGGCACATATTCCATGCCCATGGCGATCTTGGGGGTCAGATTTAGAAGTTAAGTTAGAGTATCCTGTAATTGCAAACTCATCTAGGGAAATAGCCTGTCCAATGCCAGTTTCACTTAAAAATAAAAGGTCTGGTTTAGTCTCCTGTAATTGGGTTTCAACCTCTGGAAGGTTAGAACGTAGACCCCTGATGTTGGAGAAGGAGACATGGTAGTAGGGGTCTACGTTGGAAGTTGGAGAACCGGGTTTAATCGTGTATTTTTTATTGAAACTTGTCATGATTTATGAAGAGAAGTTTCTCTCATGGGATTTGAAATAATGAGGAAATGAAGACATCTGCTGAACAAATCAAACCAATCATTTTATGTTTGAATTAATGGAAGAAACTCTGTAGTGATTTTTAAATTAACAGCTTTGTCCTTTATTTGGGCTCTCATCTTTACATGAAGGTCACCACTTATCAAGGCCTGGAAGCCACTCGGGGATAAAGGTTATTGCATGTACAGTAATTAATGGGATAGTATCGTAGTAATCGCTAGTATTGAAGATTTGATAAAGTGTCTTACTTAAGGGGGCGATTCATTAGGAATTTGTTTATGTTGGACTTGAAGGCATCCAAGTTGTAGTCAGGTGGGAAATCGGTAAACGGAAGAGAGTTCCACAGTCATGCACTTCTAAGAAAGAAGCTTTGTTCATGGAATCTTACGCTTTGATTTAGGCAGAGGTAAAGAGTGGGGAAAATTAATGACAGTGGTTTCAGCTAGATACGTGTTTATCATGAAAGATTGGCGATGGGGGGGCCAGAGATTGGAGCTCAGACGAGCACTTGCCATGAAAATAACGATAAAACAAAGACAGGCTCACAACGTCTCTTCTGTAGGAGAGAGGTTGCAGGGAAGAGAAAAGGGTATCCTCCAATAGGCCATAAAATCTATTTTTTACTATGTCAAGGCAGGATAGGCTGTTTTTAGCAGCTCCTGCCCAGATGTGGCAGCAGTACGCCATCCTTGGACGTACTTGGCTTTTATCTACTTTATTTTTTCTTCTGAAATCTATTCAGTCCTAGTAGGTCTACCTTCGTAGGCTTTACCTTCCCTTTAAGTTTATTTTATTTACCCTCTACCCAAGAGGTTAGACACAAGGTCAATGATTTTGATGAAAGTGTTTCTGTGGAACAAACTGTATTCGAACTTGGCACACTAAGGTTTTCAATCCACATTGTGAACCATTTAGTTACTGTAACCCCATTTTCATTGAGTTTATTCCTAACCGCCTGAGATGTCCCAACTCCCGATAGGATTGCTTAGGTACTTTTTGTAGGAAAGAATATGCTTATTCTAGTAAACTGTTTTTCAAAACGATGTGTGGAGAGGAGGTAATTATACTTACATCTTTCATTTCGATGTTTTTTACAAATATTTCAAATAAACAAATATTTCAAATAAACAAATATTTCTAAACATACAATTTTCTTTTTGATATTTAAAAATAATTTTATTAAAAAATAAATATTTACTTTTCAAAACGGTAAAAAAAAAACAGTTTTTGTTTAGTTTACACAACATGTTTGAATGATTGCTACATTTTTAAACATAAAATATGTCCGTAATCTTTTCAATCTGCACATCACCTAAAATATTATTTCAAATTATAAATACCATAATCATTGTAATCTTTTTTTGGTTTTGCTTTCGTTTAATTTCAATGTAGGCATTTGCTGATGTCCATCAGTCATCTGAGGTTGACTTTGCACTGCAAGTGGATCTTCAATTGACATCAACTGAGCAGCATTTTTTGTCTGATTGCTTTTTGGAAGAGATAAATTTGAAGCAGGGTTTTGGGAGGAAGCAAATGTTTCACAAGTGGTATTTTCCGGGGTATTTTCGGAACATGATTTTTGATCCTTTAACGTGAGACATTCATTCACCAACTCCTCAAGATGTTGCTGCTTTGTAAGTTGGTCAGATCTAAATTGTGCAGATTCAGATTTTTCATTCTGGTTGGTTTGTTCGAGTTGAGCGAGGGCAGAATAAAAATCAGACAAATAACTGTCGAGAAGAACCTCTGAAATAAATTAGAATAATTCAAACTTTAACAAAAGTTGATAAAAATCATTAACATACAAATAACACCAGAAAAATATCTTCTAGTTGCAGGAAGAAATAAAAAAAAAATTAAAATATTATTGAAATAATTAAATATTATTAAAAATAAAATTTGAAAATATTAAAATTATAAAAATAATTTTAAAATAAAATGAAAATAATATTAAAATATTAAAAAATAAAATGAAATTAATATTAAAATTATACAACATAAAATTAAAATAATTATAAATTATGGAAAGTAAAATCAAAATAATATTACAATAATTCAAAGTTATAAAAATAAAAAATTAAATTAAAATATTATTGAAATAATAAAAAAATTATGATAAATAAAAAATTTTAACTATTAAAATACAAAAATTATTTAAAATAATATTAAAATAATTAAAATTAAAAAATTAAAATAATATTAAACAAATTTAATTATTTAAAATAATATGAAACAAATTTAATTATTTAAAATAATATGAAACAAATTTAATTGTTTAAAATAATATTAAAATAATTAAAAATTAAATTACAATAATATTAAAATAATTCCAAATTATTAAAAGTAAGATTAAAATGATATTTTAAAAATGTTTATTAAAAATAAAAACACAATTAAAGTAACATATTATTATCAAAAGATCAAGAGACAAAGCAAAAGTATTCTCCTCCTCCTCCAAGACAATGCTCTGGGTCCACAACATGCCTGTCGCAAGATCAGAAGCACAGACATGTAGCTGTGAAATCCTCTGCTTCCCTTCCCTGTCCCGCAACTTATCTGACTTTGTAACCTACGTAACTCTGGATGTTTCTTATATGAAGAAAGACTTATATGTCAAGTTTCGTTGCTCTACAGCTATGAAGAAGTGAGTCAGGGACATTACTTATTGAAGGCCTCTCCTAAGAATAATATCAGATAAATAATTATTTGCAGGAATAAATGCACAAATTAAAACAAGGTATAAACGTTTAATGTATGAATGATTTTATTCTTCATGATATCAGTGTTCCGAGCATTAAGCATTGGATTCTACATCTTCTACTTGCTACTGATGATGATGAAGCAGAATCAGGATACACTTCTTCATGCTTTGCTGAAGGTCAAGAAGATCAAAGTAAAAGTAAAACTGTATCTTTTTCAAACCTGTTTGATGAATTGATTTCAAATAAGCCTACAGTGACAAACCCAAACTTAGAGCAGGTAGAGGCTAACACTTAACAAAGGTTAAGTTTAATTGGCAGTTACTGTGTTAATGTGTCAAAGCTGTCCGAGTCACTTCGCATTGATGAAATGGTTTAAATATAATAGGAAAGAGAAAAGTAATTAATAGACTAATTAATCAGCAAAGTGGACGATAAAACCAGTTAATAATTGGAATTATAATAAAAGTATTCAAGTTTAATAAATACAAGATAAACATAAAAAAACTGTTTATTTCATTGCATATATGTTACGTGATATTTTATTAGAAATTTTAAGAAATAAATAATTTCATATGTATAAAAAAAACTGTGTAGAACAATGCAGAAATTTATTTTTAATTTATACTAAATTAGTTTGAGCAAGTTAGCTCAGAAACAAACACTGCTTCTATCTTCCTAGTTGGAATGAGTGTCGTTTTTAATAAACTTAAATGAATTATTTTTTATTACGAAAAAAAAAAACATGAAACATGGAGAAAATGAAAGCAACTGTTAGTTAGAATCAAATATCGATTTGTCAGTTACAATTGACTTTCATTATATATTACAACAGCTTTAGTGACAATAATAATTAGTAGTAGTAGTACGACTGCTACTACTACTAATAATAATTTCTTCATGGCTTTTATTGAGTCCCTACTTACTAGGCTCTCAGCAAGGTTAGGGTTAGTCAAGGTTGATTATAATGTAGACAAAAATTTGGATGATTTAAATAATGGTACATTCCGTGAATACATGATTAATTTCAAATTTATTCATAAAAAATAAAAAACAATTATTCAACCACAAAAAAAATGTTATGTAAACTATGTTTATGAACTGCCTTTAATAAGACGGCTGGTAATGAAGTTTTTTAGCTCGCAATTCTAATCATGGGGTTCATTGTCGATATGACACACCTGAGGTTGTCTTCCACATTTAATTGAGTTTGATACTTGTTTTTAAGGATGAGAAGTTGGGAAAATGCTGCTTCACATAAGTTGTTGGGAACAGCAATTCTTTATGTAATGTTGTGACCCTTTGGGCTGTGATCATAGCATAGTATCTGTGTTAACTGTGGCAATCAGAGCCAAGGGTCAAAACATTATTATTATTATTATTAATAATAATAATAATAATTGTCGCAGGTCGCTGGATCAATTATTATGATTAGAAAAATAAACAATTAAATTGGGAAAAAATGATTGGTATATAATAATATCGCAAAAGGAATGTGAAGATAGAAAATAGATGTAAACATTATTTTTGGTTTGCATAAACAAATAACAAGATTGAGGTTACATCAGCTGTTGGTTTGAGACATGTGATGAAATGCAGATTTGGAGAGATTCTAGCAGTCATTAGATGGACGTCAGAGAGAACGGACGACTCGAAATGACGCAGGGAGCAACGTCATTTCAGGCAGCCAAGATGTAAAACCATGTAATCTCTGAAAATGCTGGCCAGATCATGAAAATAAATGTTCGTAAATAATTCAGGTACGTGCTGTTTTATTTACATCTGTAGAAAAGAACTGTTTATCTACAACTGTTTTGATACGTCCACGTCAATCGGTCTCTGTTAAATATTAAAATATACACACTAGACAATCAACTAACTGATACGTCGTATATAAATACACGCATTTATATGTATATGAAACATATTCGCATACACATTACACAACTGGACCTCTTTTTAGAGCTCCATAATATAACATTGTGGTGGGTGGTGGTGTGTTTTGTTGTAAAGAAAAATGTGTTGTTTCGCTCGCCCATCGTCGCCGCTTCTCTCCTTTGTTGTTGTCTGCTAACCTATTTTATTGGCACAGATGACGTCAAACATTCCTCCATGCATTGCCTGGAAATGTCGTTCAGTTTCGCTGACCTAATCTCCCGGGATTCTACTTTCCCCCATTTTGACTTCTTTGACATCATTCCCGGGGGCACCTGCATTCAGGATCTGACCGACTTTCCTTTGACATCATTCCCGGGCACCTGGATTATCTAACATCCTTTACTGATGAAAAACAGATAGAAAAATGAGATGAAACATCATAATGAATAGTAAATGTATGATATTTTTTTACATATGCATCAAAAGGATATTTTTTTTACATAGGCATCACCAGGATATTTTTTTACATAGGTATCACCAGGATATTTTTTTTTACATAGGCATCATCAGAATATTTTTTTACATAGGTATCACCAGGATATTTTTTACATAGGCATCACCAGAATATTTTTTACATAGGCATCACCAGAATATTTTTTACATAGGCATCACAAGGATATTTTTTACATAGGTATCACCAGGATATTTTTTTTACATAGGTATCACTAGGATATTTTTTTTTACATAGGTATCACCAGGATATTTTTTTACATAGGTATAACCAGGATATTTTTTTTTACATAGGCATCACCAGGATATTTTTTTTACATAGGCATCACCAGGATATTTATTTTACATAGGCATCATCAGAATATTTTTTTTACATAGGTATCACCAGGATATTTTTTTACATAGGCATCACCAGGATATATTTTTTTACATAGGCATCACCAGGATATTTTTTTTACATAGGCATCATCAGAATATTTTTTTTACATAGGCATCACCAGGATATATTTTTTTACATAGGCATCACCAGGATATTTTTTTTACATAGGCATCACCAGGATATTTTTTTTACATAGGCATCACCAGGATATTTTTTTTACATAGGCATCACCAGGATATTTTTTTTACATAGGCATCACCAGGATATATTTTTTTACATAGGCATCACCAGGATATTTTTTTTTACATAGGCATCACCAGGATATTTTTTTACATAGGCATCATCAGAATATTTTTTTTACATAGGTATCACCAGGATATTTTTTTACATAGGTATTACCAGGATATTTTTTTTACATAGGCATCATCAGAATATTTTTTTTACATAGGTATCACCAGGATATTTTTTTACATAGGTATCACCAGGATATTTTTTTACATAGGTATCACCAGGATATTTTTTTTACATAGGCATCACCAGGATATTTTTTTACATAGGAATCAAAAGGATATTTTTTTTACATAGGTATCACCAGGATATTTTTTTTTACATAGGTATCACCAGGATATTTTTTTTACATAGGCATCACCTGGATATTTTTTTTACATAGGCATCATCAGAATATTTTTTTTACATAGGTATCACCAGAATATTTTTTTTACATAGGCATCATCAGAATATTTTTTTTACATAGGCATCATCAGAATATTTTTTTTACATAGGTATCACCAGAATATTTTTTTTACATAGGCATCACCAAGATATTTTTGATCAAACTTTGATTCAGCATGACAAAATGTTCCATGAAGAATGTCACTCCATAAATATATACAAGCAACCTCACCAACCCTCTCTTTCTCCCTTACTCAACCTGTTCCTATCTCTTGTTTGAAAAAAAAATTACAATGTCATTCATTCATTATAGCTATTTCTTTCAAATGTAACCTTACGCATCATTTCAACTATAATAAATGAGCAATGACAAGAATCCTTTCTCATGTAGATGTAAAAAACGGAAAGATAAGTAAAAAGATTAAAAAGATACATAAAGAGAATAAATCAAAATGAAGAAATATAAAATGAATTCACCTTTGGTATGTAAATGTTTTTCTGACATCCATTCAATGGCTTTTTCCAGCTGATAATATTGAAGAAGAAAAAACAATAAAGAAATATATATATATATATACATACATATATATATATATATAAAAGCGAAAATATATGTATGTATGTATGTATGTATGTACGCTTTTCCTCGATGTCCACAAAAGGCTTCTTTCAGAGAAGCGCTTGCTCGGTTCACAACTTAAAACTTTTTATATCATATATAAATTGTAATATCTCAGAGTTATCCACGGAGCTAGCCCATCTATTTAATTTTATTGACTTTCAAACGTTAATTATTCGACATTTTCCGCATCGGCACGCATTACACTCGGTTTTCGGTATAAAAAAAAGCGAAACTCGACTCTAATCACAGGCCGAAAGCCAGTTGTCTCAAGAGAGCAAAGTAACGTTTGTTCAATGTCGACTTCGTAATATCAGACTGTAGCTTTCATTTCGCTCCTCCTAATAAACAGGGAGCTGTTTTTAAAAACAAACAAACCGATTTATTCATCTCATTCAAAACTGTCCCGCACAAAATGCTTACTGCTGAATAGCTATCGCCTTCACGTCAATCAAAAACGCACACCTGTTTTTTTTAACACTTTACTATTTTCCAACTGCGCGTCGTGAAGGCTTCGTTTTTTTTTCACGGGCACCTGTTTTTTTTTTTCACATTTTTTGTTTTTCACATACCCGAAAAACACCCGGGCAACGCCGGGTACCCTCTGCTAGTATATATATAAAAGGAGACAGTGATAATTTTATTTGCAAGGGGTATGACAATAGTGATAGAGGGAAGGGAGAAGTAGAAAAGTAGAAAGGAAAGTGAAATAGAGGAGGTAGTAGTAGGAGGAGTGAAAAGTAAGAGGACGCAATGTTTGTTCAAAGTTAATGACATTAAAAATTATTTAAATTATAAAAATAATTAATATAATTAATTCCTTATTTAAAGTATAATAAAAATTAATATAATTTAATGCTTATTTAAATTATTTATATAATAATAATAACAATAATAATAATAACAATAATAATAATAATAATAATAATTATCTTAATTATAACTAGCGGGACCTGTGGAAATTCCACAGCGGAATTTTTCATATGCAATATATTGTTGCTGGGCATGCTGTGAGCGTTCTGTTTAGTATGAAGGAAGGCACAATCGCCCCCTTACTAAAATAATAACTTTGATATATTTCCTGGGCTGATTATTTCATTACAAACACACCGGTTAATTAACTCATATTTCATTTTTCATAATTATTGAATATGTTACTATGTTCGACAATAATTTATGATAATTTTAACCCATATTATTGCCTCGCCCCTTACTAAATTAAAAAAGTTGATATATTGTATGGGCTGATTATTTCATAAAAAAACACAACTATCAATTAACTCACATTTCGTCATTTTTCATAATTCTTGCATATGGTACTAATTTTGACAATCATTTTTCATCATTTAAACTGACCATATCACAAAAAAATACCTTACTAAAATAACTTTGATATATTTTCTAGGCAGATTATTTCATTACAAACATACCAATCAATTAACTCAAATTTAATAATTTTTCATAATTCTTGGATATGTTACTAATTTCGGAAATCATTTTTCCTAATTTAAACACACCTTATAGATTCCACCCTTACTAAAGATATAACTTTGATATATTGTCTGGGCTGATTTTTTCATTACAACACACCAATCAATTAACTAACATTTCATCATTTTTCATAATTCTTGGATATGTTACTAATTTCGACAATCATTTTTTATAATTTAAACCATTTTTATCACTCTCTCTTACTAACATAATAACTTAGATATATTGTCTGGACTGATTATTATATTATAAACACACCAATCAATTAACTCACATTTCATCATTTTTCATAATTCTTGGATATGTTACTCATTTCAGCCATAATTTTTTGTAATTAAAACCATCTCTATCGCTCTCTCTTACTAAAATAGTAACTTTGATATATTGTATGGGATGATTATTTCATTGCAAACACACTAGTGCATTAAATCACATTATCATTTTTCATAATTTAAAGCATCCTTATACCCCTCTCTTACTAACATAATAACTTTGATATATTGACTGGACTGATTATTTTATTATGAACACGCCAATCAATTAACTTACATTTCATCATTTTTCGTAATTCTTGCATATGTTATTAATTTTGACAATAGTTTTTTTTAAATTTAAACAATCCTTATTGCCTTCTTTTATCAAAAAATAACTTTGATATATTGTCTGGTTTGATTATTTCATTAAAAAAACACAACTATCTATTAACTCAAATTTCATCAATTTTTATAATTCTTGGATATGTTACTAATTTTAACGATCACTTTTTATATGTTGAACCCACATTATTAACCACCCACTACCAAAATAATAACTTTCATATATTATCTGGGCTGATTATTTCATTTCAAACACACCAATCAATTTGTCATATTTCATAATTCTTGGATATGTTAATAATGTCGACAATCATTTTTCATCATTTTAACCCACTTCATCGCCCCCTTTATTAAAATAATAACTTTGATGTATTGTCTCGGCTGATTATTTCATTTCAAACACACTAATACATTGAATCACATATTATTATTTTTCATAATTCTTGGATATGTTACTAATTTCGACAATCATTTTTCATAATTTAAACCATCCTTATCGCCCTCTCTTACTAACATAATAACTTTGATATATTGTATGGGCCGATTATTTTATCATGAACACACTAATCAATTAACTTACATTTCATCATTTTTTGTAATTCTTGGAAATGTTACTAATTTCGACAATAGTTTTTTTATAATTAAAAACCCACATTATGCATCCCTCCTATTAATATAAGAACTTTGATATATTGTCTGGGCTTATTATTTCATTACAAATACACAAATCAAGTAACTCACATTTCATCATTTTTCATAATTCTTGGATATGTTACTAATTTCGACAATAATTTTCATAACTTTAACTACTATGTCGCTCCCCCTTACTTAAATAATAACTTTGATATATTGCTGGGGCTGATTATTTCATTACAAACACATCAATCAATTCCGGGTATTCTCATAGTATATATGTTCCACCTATCTTATCCAATCCTGGGTGACGCTGCATATTCTGCTAGTATATCTTTCAGTTTTATCATTCGATCCCGGGCGATGCTTGGTATTCTGCTACTATATGTTTTCCACCTATCTCATTCAATACTGGACAACGCTTTTTGATAGTATATATTTTCACTTATCTCATGTCCGCCACCCCACTATTAAAAATATACATGAAATAAAGTAATGTTTAAATCGTAAACTGTTTCAGCCATTTCTGGGACTGACTTTATATCCCTACCCCACTGCTAAAGATATACATGAAATTATGTAATGTCTAAATAGTAAACTGTTTCAGCCCTTTCCAGGACTGACTTCATATCCCCCACTCCACTGTTAAAAATATACATTAAATAAAGTAATGTTTAATGCGTAAACGGTTTCAGCCATTTCCGGGACTGACTTCATATCCTCCACACTACTGTTAAAAATATACATGAAACAAAGTAATATTTAAATCGTAAACGGTTTAAGTCATTTCCGGGACTGACTTCATATCCCCCACCCCACTGTTTAACATATACTTGAAATAAAGTAATGTTTAAATCATAAACTGTTTCAGCAGCTTTTCGAAATTAATACATATAAACATTAACACGGTTAGAGATTAGGCAACCATTGCTTCAACATGAATTTTTGAGTGTAGTATCAGTCTCAGCATTGCAGTGACTTAAATCCCCCTCTTTTTTGGTCTTGGTTAATGGATGAGACATCCTTCATTATTGATACAATTTTTATTTTTGTTACTGACTAAAGTGCCCCTTTTGGGGAGCTGGTTTTCCCCAATTTTTTAACCGACCTCATGTCCAACTCTGCCCTTGTGGGGAGGCAAGTAAATAAAAAAAAAATAATCAGAAGGGACATTTTTCAGGGCATCTTATAATTAATCAGAAGAGACATTTCCAGTGCATTTTATAATTAATCAGAAGGGGCATTTCCAGGGCATTTTGTAATTAAATCAGAAATTACTTTTCCCAGTTACTTTTGTAATATTAAAACTTTGTTACATTAAATATAGTACCTATCTACAATGCCTCCCCACGGGACAGATTTAGACACCAGGGTTGTTTTTTAACGTGGAGAAAAGGAACAAAAAATTGTCTTAGTCGTAAAGGATTTCTCTTCCACTGAGAGAGAAGAAATTGAAATGTAGCATCTGAAGAAAGGATACTACACTTTGATCTTGGCCAAAAGGCCAAGAAGAACAAATCATTTCTATTAGCTTTGCCTCAATAGCGACACCAATTTTTTTTTTTTTGTTCACAACAATTAAACGACCCGGATGTCAGCATGGCACACAAAAGACCACATGAAAAAGAATATTAAAATTATTTAAATTATAATAATAAATAATATCATTTAATGACATTAAAATTATTTAAATTATAATAATAAATAATATCATTTAATGACATTAAAATTATTTAAATTATAATAATAAATAATATTATTTAATGACATTAAAATTATTTAAATTATAATAATAAATAATATCATTTAATGACATTAAAATTATTTAAATTATAATAATAAATAATATCATTTAATGACATTAAAATTATTTAAATTATAATAATAAATAATATCATTTAATGACATTAAAATTATTCAAATTATAATAATAAATAATATCATTTAATGACATTAAAATTATTTAAATAATAATAATAAATAATATCATTTAATGACATTAAAATTATTTAAATTATAATAATAAATAATATAATTTAATGACATTAAAATTATTCAAATTATAATAATAAATAATATCATTTAATGACATTAAAATTATTTAAATTATAATAATAAATAATATCATTTAATGACATTAAAATTATTTAAATTATAATAATAAATAATATAATTTAATGACATTAAAATTATTTAAATTATAATAATAAATAATATCATTTAATGACATTAAAATTATTTAAATTATAATAATAAATAATATAATTTAATGACATTAAAATTATTTAAATTATAATAATAAATAATATCATTTAATGACATTAAAATTATTCAAATTATAATAATAAATAATATCATTTAATGACATTAAAATTATTTAAATTATAATAATAAATAATATCATTTAATGACATTAAAATTATTTAAATTATAATAATAAATAATATCATTTAATGACATTAAAATTATTTAAATTATAATAATAAATAATATCATTTAATGACATTAAAATTATTTAAATTATAATAATAAATAATATAATTTAATGACATTAAAATTATTTAAATTATAATAATAAATAATATCATTTAATGACATTAAAATTATTTAAATTATAATAATAAATAATATCATTTAATGACATTAAAATTATTTAAATTATAATAATAAATAATATCATTTAATGACATAAAAATTATTTAAATTATAATAATAAATAATATAATTTAATGACATTAAAATTATTTAAATTATAATAATAAATAATATCATTTAATGACATTAAAATTATTTAAATTATAATAATAAATAATATCATTTAATGACATTAAAATTATTCAAATTATAATAATAAATAATATCATTTAATGACATTAAAATTATTCAAATTATAATAATAAATAATATCATTTAATGACATTAAAATTATTTAAATTATAATAATAAATAATATCATTTAATGACATTAAAATTATTCAAATTATAATAATAAATAATATCATTTAATGACATTAAAATTATTTAAATTATAATAATAAATAATATCATTTAATGACATTAAAATTATTCAAATTATAATAATAAATAATATAATTTAATGACATTATAATTATTCAAATTATAATAATAAATAATATCATTTAATGACATTAAAATTATTTAAAGTTTCTGCAGGCGGGAGGGCATACTTTATCTTATCAGTTTGCCCACTGAACTTAATTGTGTTGCCAAAGTAGATTAACTTTTCTAATCCTCCAAATCACAGCAGATAAAAAATGTAAAATTAATTTGTGGTTCCAGAAAAAAATATATTAAGAATGTAACAACATTTTTTTTTTTTTTTAGAATACGACATGCAGAATTGTCTATTGCATCATCTCAGCCAGTTCATAACAATCAAAGCACTTCATTCTTCCAGCATCAAAATGAAATCCTAAAATGGGCTTCATACACGATTTAAATCATCTCAATATTTTCATATAAAAGCAAGGGTATTGTCGAAATAATGTTATAGAGAATGTAACTCTTTACACAAGAATAAAATTCAGAATTTTGTAATTTGATAAAAAAAAAAAAAACTATGCTAACATTTGCATAAAATAACTTTGGTCTGACCTTCACTCTTGATCTGAAATGTAGCACATATTTCAAATCCGTTGCCAAGGTCGCTTTTTTTTTCTTTTTCTTTTTTTTTTTACAAAGGAGTCATGTAGAAGTGTAAGCCATTTTGAGTTTCAGATGGTTCGCTGTTACACACAAGTCCTGGTAGGTGACTTGTTTGTAGTAGACAGTTCCACAGAACAAATTATTCTTACCGTGTCGAAACCCGGGAAAGAACATGTGAAATTGCTCCAGAAAAGGTTTAATATTTATGAAGCAATTCTGGTTTCTGATTGGTTGGTAGCAGCACGTGAATTTATTTGATTTGTCAGTTCTTAGCAGCATCGTTTATAAATAGAATCGTCCGACTGTGTGGGATCATACCCCATTATAATAACAAAATATTGCAACAAGTCACCACTTATCACGACTCAGAGGCCACTCGAGGATAAGGGTTAATTAGTGTACAATAGTCAATGGAACAATATCGTAGTAATTGTTAGTACTAGAAATTTTGTAAATTGGATTACTTAAGGGGACGGCTCATCAAGAACTTGTTTAGATTGGATTTGAAGATTACCATATTATATTCAGCTGCAAAGCAGGCAAACGGAATAGAGTTCCACAGACGAGCAGTTCTAAGAAAGAAGCTTTGTTCATGGAATCTACGTTTAGGTTTAGTCACAGAAAGAATAGATATCTCACTGCCAACGCAATTCTCTACCTTTATAAGAGCTAAGTACATCCTAGGAGGGAGTACTGTTGCCACATTTGCTCAGAGAATCCTATCCTGCCTTGACAGAGTTCAAAACAAACTTTGTAATCTTGTAGACAGTGGCCTTTCCTCTTCTCTGCAACCTCTTTCCTACAGAAGAGAAACTGCAAGCCTGTCTCTGCTTTATCATTATTTCCATGGCAAGTGTTCGACTGAGCTCCAATGTATGATCCCCCTTTCATGAAAAACAATCGTCTAGCCAAAATCACTATCAATAAATTCACCCACTCTCTATCATTGCCTAAACTTAAACATGAATTCCATCAACAAAGCTTCTTTCTTAGATTTTCCCGTCTGTGGAACTCTATTCCGCTGATCTGCTTTCCAGCTGACTACAATATTGTCATCTTCAAGTTCAACCGAAACAAGTTCTTACTGAACCGTCCTCGCAAATAATCTAATTCTACACAATTCTCACCACAAACGATTACTACACTACTATCCCAATGACTACCATACACACATTAACGCTTATCCTCAAGTGGCCTCCAAGCCTTAATATGTGTTAACCTTTGTAAATGCAGAAATATCCAACATTTGTTTTACTGCTGATTAATTATCAGTAAATATTGTTGCAATATTTTTGATATGTATGATCAATGTATTGTTGCAATATTTTTGATATGTATGATCAATGTATTGTTGCAATATTTTTGATATGTATGATCAATGTATTGTTGCAATATTTTTGATATGTATGATCACTGTATTGTTGCAATATTTTTGATATGTATGATCACTGTATTGTTGCAATATTTTTGATATGTATGATCACTGTATTGTTGCAATATTTTTGATATGTATGATCAATGTATTGTTGCAATATTTTTGATATGTATGATCACTGTATTGTTGCAATATTTTTGATATGTATGATCAATGTATTGTTGCAATATTTTTGATATGTATGATCACTGTATTGTTGCAATATTTTTGATATGTATGATCAATGTATTGTTGCAATATTTTTGATATGTATGATCAATGTATTGTTGCAATATTTTTGATATGTATGATCACTGTATTGTTGCAATATTTTTGATATGTATGATCACTGTATTGTTGCAATATTTTTGATATGTATGATCACTGTATTGTTGCAATATTTTTGATATGTATGATCAATGTATTGTTGCAATATTTTTGATATGTATGATCAATGTATTGTTGCAATATTTTTGATATGTATGATCACTGTATTGTTGCAATATTTTTGATATGTATGATCAATGTATTGTTGTGATATTTTTGATATGTATGATCACTGTATTGTTGCAATATTTTTGATATGTATGATCACTGTATTGTTGTGATATTTTTGATATGTATGATCACTGTATTGTTGCAATATTTTTGATATGTATGATCAATGTATTGTTGCAATATTTTTGATATGTATGATCACTGTATTGTTGCAATATTTTTGATATGTATGATCACTGTATTGTTGTGATATTTTTGATATGTATGATCACTGTATTGTTGTGATATTTTTGATATGTATGATCAATGTATTGTTGCAATATTTTTGATATGTATGATCACTGTATTGTTGCAATATTTTTGATATGTATGATCAATGTATTGTTGTGATATTTTTGATATGTATGATCACTGTATTGTTGCAATATTTTTGATATGTATGATCACTGTATTGTTGTGATATTTTTGATATGTATGATCACTGTATTGTTGCAATATTTTTGATATGTATGATCAATGTATTGTTGCAATATTTTTGATATGTATGATCAATGTATTGTTGTGATATTTTTGATATGTATGATCAATGTATTGTTGCAATATTTTTGATATGTATGATCAATGTATTGTTGCAATATTTTTGATATGTATGATCACTGTATTGTTGCAATATTTTTGATATGTATGATCAATGTATTGTTGTGATATTTTTGATATGTATGATCAATGTATTGTTGCAATATTTTTGATATGTATGATCAATGTATTGTTGCAATATTTTTGATATGTATGATCAATGTATTGTTGCAATATTTTTGATATGTATGATCACTGTATTGTTGCAATATTTTTGATATGTATGATCACTGTATTGTTGCAATATTTTTGATATGTATGATCAATGTATTGTTGTGATATTTTTGATATGTATGATCAATGTATTGTTGCAATATTTTTGATATGTATGATCAATGTATTGTTGCAATATTTTTGATATGTATGATCACTGTATTGTTGCAATATTTTTGATATGTATGATCAATGTATTGTTGCAATATTTTTGATATGTATGATCAATGTATTGTTGTGATATTTTTGATATGTATGATCAATGTATTGTTGTGATATTTTTGATATGTATGATCAATGTATTGTTGCAATATTTTTGATATGTATGATCAATGTATTGTTGCAATATTTTTGATATGTATGATCACTGTATTGTTGCAATATTTTTGATATGTATGATCAATGTATTGTTGCAATATTTTTGATATGTATGATCAATGTATTGTTGTGATATTTTTGATATGTATGATCAATGTATTGTTGTGATATTTTTGATATGTATGATCAATGTATTGTTGCAATATTTTTGATATGTATGATCACTGTATTGTTGCAATATTTTTGATATGTATGATCAATGTATTGTTGCAATATTTTTGATATGTATGATCACTGTATTGTTGCAATATTTTTGATATGTATGATCAATGTATTGTTGCAATATTTTTGATATGTATGATCACTGTATTGTTGCAATATTTTTGATATGTATGATCACTGTATTGTTGTGATATTTTTGATATGTATGATCAATGTATTGTTGCAATATTTTTGATATGTATGATCAATGTATTGTTGCAATATTTTTGATATGTATGATCAATGTATTGTTGCAATATTTTTGATATGTATGATCAATGTATTGTTGCAATATTTTTGATATGTATGATCACTGTATTGTTGTGATATTTTTGATATGTATGATCAATGTATTGTTGCAATATTTTTGATATGTATGATCAATGTATTGTTGCAATATTTTTGATATGTATGATCACTGTATTGTTGCAATATTTTTGATATGTATGATCACTGTATTGTTGTGATATTTTTGATATGTATGATCACTGTATTGTTGCAATATTTTTGATATGTATGATCAATGTATTGTTGCAATATTTTTGATATGTATGATCAATGTATTGTTGTGATATTTTTGATATGTATGATCACTGTATTGTTGCAATATTTTTGATATGTATGATCACTGTATTGTTGTGATATTTTTGATATGTATGATCACTGTATTGTTGCAATATTTTTGATATGTATGATCACTGTATTGTTGCAATATTTTTGATATGTATGATCAATGTATTGTTGCAATATTTTTGATATGTATGATCACTGTATTGTTGCAATATTTTTGATATGTATGATCAATGTATTGTTGCAATATTTTTGATATGTATGATCAATGTATTGTTGCAATATTTTTGATATGTATGATCACTGTATTGTTGCAATATTTTTGATATGTATGATCACTGTATTGTTGTGATATTTTTGATATGTATGATCAATGTATTGTTGCAATATTTTTGATATGTATGATCAATGTATTGTTGCAATATTTTTGATATGTATGATCAATGTATTGTTGCAATATTTTTGATATGTATGATCAATGTATTGTTGCAATATTTTTGATATGTATGATCACTGTATTGTTGCAATATTTTTGATATGTATGATCAATGTATTGTTGCAATATTTTTGATATGTATGATCACTGTATTGTTGCAATATTTTTGATATGTATGATCACTGTATTGTTGTGATATTTTTGATATGTATGATCAATGTATTGTTGCAATATTTTTGATATGTATGATCACTGTATTGTTGTGATATTTTTGATATGTATGATCAATGTATTGTTGCAATATTTTTGATATGTATGATCAATGTATTGTTGCAATATTTTTGATATGTATGATCACTGTATTGTTGCAATATTTTTGATATGTATGATCAATGTATTGTTGCAATATTTTTGATATGTATGATCACTGTATTGTTGCAATATTTTTGATATGTATGATCACTGTATTGTTGTGATATTTTTGATATGTATGATCAATGTATTGTTGCAATATTTTTGATATGTATGATCAATGTATTGTTGCAATATTTTTGATATGTATGATCAATGTATTGTTGCAATATTTTTGATATGTATGATCAATGTATTGTTGCAATATTTTTGATATGTATGATCACTGTATTGTTGTGATATTTTTGATATGTATGATCAATGTATTGTTGCAATATTTTTGATATGTATGATCAATGTATTGTTGCAATATTTTTGATATGTATGATCACTGTATTGTTGCAATATTTTTGATATGTATGATCACTGTATTGTTGTGATATTTTTGATATGTATGATCACTGTATTGTTGCAATATTTTTGATATGTATGATCAATGTATTGTTGCAATATTTTTGATATGTATGATCAATGTATTGTTGTGATATTTTTGATATGTATGATCACTGTATTGTTGCAATATTTTTGATATGTATGATCACTGTATTGTTGTGATATTTTTGATATGTATGATCACTGTATTGTTGCAATATTTTTGATATGTATGATCACTGTATTGTTGCAATATTTTTGATATGTATGATCAATGTATTGTTGCAATATTTTTGATATGTATGATCACTGTATTGTTGCAATATTTTTGATATGTATGATCAATGTATTGTTGCAATATTTTTGATATGTATGATCAATGTATTGTTGCAATATTTTTGATATGTATGATCACTGTATTGTTGCAATATTTTTGATATGTATGATCACTGTATTGTTGTGATATTTTTGATATGTATGATCAATGTATTGTTGCAATATTTTTGATATGTATGATCAATGTATTGTTGCAATATTTTTGATATGTATGATCAATGTATTGTTGCAATATTTTTGATATGTATGATCAATGTATTGTTGCAATATTTTTGATATGTATGATCACTGTATTGTTGCAATATTTTTGATATGTATGATCAATGTATTGTTGCAATATTTTTGATATGTATGATCACTGTATTGTTGCAATATTTTTGATATGTATGATCACTGTATTGTTGTGATATTTTTGATATGTATGATCAATGTATTGTTGCAATATTTTTGATATGTATGATCACTGTATTGTTGTGATATTTTTGATATGTATGATCAATGTATTGTTGCAATATTTTTGATATGTATGATCAATGTATTGTTGCAATATTTTTGATATGTATGATCACTGTATTGTTGCAATATTTTTGATATGTATGATCAATGTATTGTTGCAATATTTTTGATATGTATGATCAATGTATTGTTGCAATATTTTTGATATGTATGATCACTGTATTGTTGCAATATTTTTGATATGTATGATCACTGTATTGTTGTGATATTTTTGATATGTATGATCAATGTATTGTTGCAATATTTTTGATATGTATGATCAATGTATTGTTGCAATATTTTTGATATGTATGATCAATGTATTGTTGCAATATTTTTGATATGTATGATCAATGTATTGTTGCAATATTTTTGATATGTATGATCACTGTATTGTTGTGATATTTTTGATATGTATGATCAATGTATTGTTGCAATATTTTTGATATGTATGATCAATGTATTGTTGCAATATTTTTGATATGTATGATCACTGTATTGTTGCAATATTTTTGATATGTATGATCACTGTATTGTTGTGATATTTTTGATATGTATGATCACTGTATTGTTGCAATATTTTTGATATGTATGATCAATGTATTGTTGCAATATTTTTGATATGTATGATCAATGTATTGTTGTGATATTTTTGATATGTATGATCACTGTATTGTTGCAATATTTTTGATATGTATGATCACTGTATTGTTGTGATATTTTTGATATGTATGATCACTGTATTGTTGCAATATTTTTGATATGTATGATCACTGTATTGTTGCAATATTTTTGATATGTATGATCAATGTATTGTTGCAATATTTTTGATATGTATGATCAATGTATTGTTGCAATATTTTTGATATGTATGATCAATGTATTGTTGCAATATTTTTGATATGTATGATCACTGTATTGTTGCAATATTTTTGATATGTATGATCAATGTATTGTTGCAATATTTTTGATATGTATGATCACTGTATTGTTGCAATATTTTTGATATGTATGATCAATGTATTGTTGCAATATTTTTGATATGTATGATCAATGTATTGTTGTGATATTTTTGATATGTATGATCACTGTATTGTTGCAATATTTTTGATATGTATGATCACTGTATTGTTGCAATATTTTTGATATGTATGATCACTGTATTGTTGCAATATTTTTGATATGTATGATCACTGTATTGTTGCAATATTTTTGATATGTATGATCACTGTATTGTTGTGATATTTTTGATATGTATGATCACTGTATTGTTGCAATATTTTTGATATGTATGATCACTGTATTGTTGCAATATTTTTGATATGTATGATCAATGTATTGTTGCAATATTTTTGATATGTATGATCAATGTATTGTTGCAATATTTTTGATATGTATGATCAATGTATTGTTGCAATATTTTTGATATGTATGATCACTGTATTGTTGCAATATTTTTGATATGTATGATCACTGTATTGTTGTGATATTTTTGATATGTATGATCAATGTATTGTTGCAATATTTTTGATATGTATGATCAATGTATTGTTGCAATATTTTTGATATGTATGATCAATGTATTGTTGCAATATTTTTGATATGTATGATCAATGTATTGTTGCAATATTTTTGATATGTATGATCACTGTATTGTTGCAATATTTTTGATATGTATGATCAATGTATTGTTGCAATATTTTTGATATGTATGATCACTGTATTGTTGCAATATTTTTGATATGTATGATCACTGTATTGTTGTGATATTTTTGATATGTATGATCAATGTATTGTTGCAATATTTTTGATATGTATGATCAATGTATTGTTGCAATATTTTTGATATGTATGATCAATGTATTGTTGCAATATTTTTGATATGTATGATCAATGTATTGTTGCAATATTTTTGATATGTATGATCAATGTATTGTTGCAATATTTTTGATATGTATGATCACTGTATTGTTGCAATATTTTTGATATGTATGATCACTGTATTGTTGTGATATTTTTGATATGTATGATCAATGTATTGTTGCAATATTTTTGATATGTATGATCAATGTATTGTTGCAATATTTTTGATATGTATGATCACTGTATTGTTGCAATATTTTTGATATGTATGATCAATGTATTGTTGCAATATTTTTGATATGTATGATCACTGTATTGTTGCAATATTTTTGATATGTATGATCACTGTATTGTTGTGATATTTTTGATATGTATGATCAATGTATTGTTGCAATATTTTTGATATGTATGATCAATGTATTGTTGCAATATTTTTGATATGTATGATCAATGTATTGTTGCAATATTTTTGATATGTATGATCACTGTATTGTTGTGATATTTTTGATATGTATGATCAATGTATTGTTGCAATATTTTTGATATGTATGATCAATGTATTGTTGCAATATTTTTGATATGTATGATCACTGTATTGTTGCAATATTTTTGATATGTATGATCACTGTATTGTTGTGATATTTTTGATATGTATGATCACTGTATTGTTGCAATATTTTTGATATGTATGATCAATGTATTGTTGCAATATTTTTGATATGTATGATCAATGTATTGTTGCAATATTTTTGATATGTATGATCAATGTATTGTTGCGATATTTTTGATATGTATGATCAATGTATTGTTGCAATATTTTTGATATGTATGATCACTGTATTGTTGTGATATTTTTGATATGTATGATCAATGTATTGTTGCGATATTTTTGATATGTATGATCAATGTATTGTTGCAATATTTTTGATATGTATGATCACTGTATTGTTGCAATATTTTTGATATGTATGATCACTGTATTGTTGTGATATTTTTGATATGTATGATCAATGTATTGTTGCAATATTTTTGATATGTATGATCAATGTATTGTTGCAATATTTTTGATATGTATGATCAATGTATTGTTGCAATATTTTTGATATGTATGATCACTGTATTGTTGCAATATTTTTGATATGTATGATCAATGTATTGTTGCAATATTTTTGATATGTATGATCAATGTATTGTTGCAATATTTTTGATATGTATGATCACTGTATTGTTGCAATATTTTTGATATGTATGATCAATGTATTGTTGCAATATTTTTGATATGTATGATCACTGTATTGTTGCAATATTTTTGATATGTATGATCAATGTATTGTTGCAATATTTTTGATATGTATGATCAATGTATTGTTGCAATATTTTTGATATGTATGATCACTGTATTGTTGTGATATTTTTGATATGTATGATCAATGTATTGTTGCAATATTTTTGATATGTATGATCAATGTATTGTTGCAATATTTTTGATATGTATGATCAATGTATTGTTGCGATATTTTTGATATGTATGATCAATGTATTGTTGCAATATTTTTGATATGTATGATCACTGTATTGTTGCAATATTTTTGATATGTATGATCACTGTATTGTTGTGATATTTTTGATATGTATGATCAATGTATTGTTGCAATATTTTTGATATGTATGATCAATGTATTGTTGCAATATTTTTGATATGTATGATCAATGTATTGTTGCAATATTTTTGATATGTATGATCACTGTATTGTTGCAATATTTTTGATATGTATGATCACTGTATTGTTGCAATATTTTTGATATGTATGATCACTGTATTGTTGTGATATTTTTGATATGTATGATCACTGTATTGTTGCAATATTTTTGATATGTATGATCACTGTATTGTTGCAATATTTTTGATATGTATGATCACTGTATTGTTGTGATATTTTTGATATGTATGATCACTGTATTGTTGCAATATTTTTGATATGTATGATCAATGTATTGTTGCAATATTTTTGATATGTATGATCAATGTATTGTTGCAATATTTTTGATATGTATGATCAATGTATTGTTGCAATATTTTTGATATGTATGATCACTGTATTGTTGCAATATTTTTGATATGTATGATCACTGTATTGTTGTGATATTTTTGATATGTATGATCAATGTATTGTTGCAATATTTTTGATATGTATGATCACTGTATTGTTGTGATATTTTTGATATGTATGATCAATGTATTGTTGCAATATTTTTGATATGTATGATCAATGTATTGTTGCAATATTTTTGATATGTATGATCAATGTATTGTTGCAATATTTTTGATATGTATGATCAATGTATTGTTGCAATATTTTTGATATGTATGATCACTGTATTGTTGCAATATTTTTGATATGTATGATCACTGTATTGTTGTGATATTTTTGATATGTATGATCAATGTATTGTTGCAATATTTTTGATATGTATGATCAATGTATTGTTGCAATATTTTTGATATGTATGATCAATGTATTGTTGCAATATTTTTGATATGTATGATCACTGTATTGTTGCAATATTTTTGATATGTATGATCACTGTATTGTTGCAATATTTTTGATATGTATGATCACTGTATTGTTGTGATATTTTTGATATGTATGATCAATGTATTGTTGCAATATTTTTGATATGTATGATCACTGTATTGTTGTGATATTTTTGATATGTATGATCAATGTATTGTTGCAATATTTTTGATATGTATGATCACTGTATTGTTGTGATATTTTTGATATGTATGATCAATGTATTGTTGCAATATTTTTGATATGTATGATCAATGTATTGTTGCAATATTTTTGATATGTATGATCAATGTATTGTTGTGATATTTTTGATATGTATGATCAATGTATTGTTGCAATATTTTTGATATGTATGATCAATGTATTGTTGCAATATTTTTGATATGTATGATCAATGTATTGTTGCAATATTTTTGATATGTATGATCAATGTATTGTTGCAATATTTTTGATATGTATGATCAATGTATTGTTGCAATATTTTTGATATGTATGATCAATGTATTGTTGCAATATTTTTGATATGTATGATCAATGTATTGTTGCAATATTTTTGATATGTATGATCAATGTATTGTTGCAATATTTTTGATATGTATGATCAATGTATTGTTGCAATATTTTTGATATGTATGATCAATGTATTGTTGCAATATTTTTGATATGTATGATCAATGTATTGTTGCAATATTTTTGATATGTATGATCAATGTATTGTTGCAATATTTTTGATATGTATGATCACTGTATTGTTGTGATATTTTTGATATGTATGATCAATGTATTGTTGCAATATTTTTGATATGTATGATCAATGTATTGTTGCAATATTTTTGATATGTATGATCAATGTATTGTTGTGATATTTTTGATATGTATGATCAATGTATTGTTGCAATATTTTTGATATGTATGATCAATGTATTGTTGCAATATTTTTGATATGTATGATCAATGTATTGTTGCAATATTTTTGATATGTATGATCAATGTATTGTTGCAATATTTTTGATATGTATGATCAATGTATTGTTGCAATATTTTTGATATGTATGATCAATGTATTGTTGCAATATTTTTGATATGTATGATCAATGTATTGTTGCAATATTTTTGATATGTATGATCAATGTATTGTTGCAATATTTTTGATATGTATGATCAATGTATTGTTGCAATATTTTTGATATGTATGATCAATGTATTGTTGCAATATTTTTGATATGTATGATCAATGTATTGTTGCAATATTTTTGATATGTATGATCAATGTATTGTTGCAATATTTTTGATATGTATGATCACTGTATTGTTGCAATATTTTTGATATGTATGATCACTGTATTGTTGTGATATTTTTGATATGTATGATCAATGTATTGTTGCAATATTTTTGATATGTATGATCACTGTATTGTTGTGATATTTTTGATATGTATGATCAATGTATTGTTGCAATATTTTTGATATGTATGATCAATGTATTGTTGCAATATTTTTGATATGTATGATCAATGTATTGTTGTGATATTTTTGATATGTATGATCAATGTATTGTTGCAATATTTTTGATATGTATGATCAATGTATTGTTGCAATATTTTTGATATGTATGATCAATGTATTGTTGCAATATTTTTGATATGTATGATCAATGTATTGTTGCAATATTTTTGATATGTATGATCACTGTATTGTTGCAATATTTTTGATATGTATGATCACTGTATTGTTGTGATATTTTTGATATGTATGATCAATGTATTGTTGCAATATTTTTGATATGTATGATCAATGTATTGTTGCAATATTTTTGATATGTATGATCACTGTATTGTTGTGATATTTTTGATATGTATGATCAATGTATTGTTGCAATATTTTTGATATGTATGATCAATGTATTGTTGCAATATTTTTGATATGTATGATCAATGTATTGTTGCAATATTTTTGATATGTATGATCAATGTATTGTTGCAATATTTTTGATATGTATGATCAATGTATTGTTGCAATATTTTTGATATGTATGATCAATGTATTGTTGCAATATTTTTGATATGTATGATCAATGTATTGTTGCAATATTTTTGATATGTATGATCACTGTATTGTTGCAATATTTTTGATATGTATGATCACTGTATTGTTGTGATATTTTTGATATGTATGATCAATGTATTGTTGCAATATTTTTGATATGTATGATCACTGTATTGTTGTGATATTTTTGATATGTATGATCAATGTATTGTTGCAATATTTTTGATATGTATGATCAATGTATTGTTGCAATATTTTTGATATGTATGATCAATGTATTGTTGTGATATTTTTGATATGTATGATCAATGTATTGTTGCAATATTTTTGATATGTATGATCAATGTATTGTTGCAATATTTTTGATATGTATGATCAATGTATTGTTGCAATATTTTTGATATGTATGATCAATGTATTGTTGCAATATTTTTGATATGTATGATCACTGTATTGTTGCAATATTTTTGATATGTATGATCACTGTATTGTTGTGATATTTTTGATATGTATGATCAATGTATTGTTGCAATATTTTTGATATGTATGATCACTGTATTGTTGTGATATTTTTGATATGTATGATCAATGTATTGTTGCAATATTTTTGATATGTATGATCAATGTATTGTTGCAATATTTTTGATATGTATGATCAATGTATTGTTGTGATATTTTTGATATGTATGATCAATGTATTGTTGCAATATTTTTGATATGTATGATCAATGTATTGTTGCAATATTTTTGATATGTATGATCAATGTATTGTTGCAATATTTTTGATATGTATGATCAATGTATTGTTGCAATATTTTTGATATGTATGATCACTGTATTGTTGCAATATTTTTGATATGTATGATCACTGTATTGTTGCAATATTTTTGATATGTATGATCACTGTATTGTTGTGATATTTTTGATATGTATGATCAATGTATTGTTGCAATATTTTTGATATGTATGATCACTGTATTGTTGTGATATTTTTGATATGTATGATCAATGTATTGTTGCAATATTTTTGATATGTATGATCAATGTATTGTTGCAATATTTTTGATATGTATGATCAATGTATTGTTGCAATATTTTTGATATGTATGATCAATGTATTGTTGCAATATTTTTGATATGTATGATCACTGTATTGTTGCAATATTTTTGATATGTATGATCACTGTATTGTTGTGATATTTTTGATATGTATGATCAATGTATTGTTGCAATATTTTTGATATGTATGATCAATGTATTGTTGCAATATTTTTGATATGTATGATCAATGTATTGTTGCAATATTTTTGATATGTATGATCACTGTATTGTTGTGATATTTTTGATATGTATGATCAATGTATTGTTGCAATATTTTTGATATGTATGATCAATGTATTGTTGCAATATTTTTGATATGTATGATCAATGTATTGTTGCAATATTTTTGATATGTATGATCAATGTATTGTTGCAATATTTTTGATATGTATGATCACTGTATTGTTGCAATATTTTTGATATGTATGATCACTGTATTGTTGTGATATTTTTGATATGTATGATCAATGTATTGTTGCAATATTTTTGATATGTATGATCAATGTATTGTTGCAATATTTTTGATATGTATGATCACTGTATTGTTGCAATATTTTTGATATGTATGATCACTGTATTGTTGTGATATTTTTGATATGTATGATCACTGTATTGTTGCAATATTTTTGATATGTATGATCAATGTATTGTTGCAATATTTTTGATATGTATGATCAATGTATTGTTGTGATATTTTTGATATGTATGATCAATGTATTGTTGCAATATTTTTGATATGTATGATCAATGTATTGTTGCAATATTTTTGATATGTATGATCACTGTATTGTTGCAATATTTTTGATATGTATGATCACTGTATTGTTGTGATATTTTTGATATGTATGATCAATGTATTGTTGCAATATTTTTGATATGTATGATCAATGTATTGTTGCAATATTTTTGATATGTATGATCACTGTATTGTTGCAATATTTTTGATATGTATGATCAATGTATTGTTGCAATATTTTTGATATGTATGATCACTGTATTGTTGTGATATTTTTGATATGTATGATCACTGTATTGTTGTGATATTTTTGATATGTATGATCACTGTATTGTTGTGATATTTTTGATATGTATGATCAATGTATTGTTGCAATATTTTTGATATGTATGATCAATGTATTGTTGCAATATTTTTGATATGTATGATCACTGTATTGTTGCAATATTTTTGATATGTATGATCACTGTATTGTTGCAATATTTTTGATATGTATGATCACTGTATTGTTGTGATATTTTTGATATGTATGATCAATGTATTGTTGCAATATTTTTGATATGTATGATCACTGTATTGTTGCAATATTTTTGATATGTATGATCAATGTATTGTTGCAATATTTTTGATATGTATGATCAATGTATTGTTGCAATATTTTTGATATGTATGATCACTGTATTGTTGCAATATTTTTGATATGTATGATCACTGTATTGTTGCAATATTTTTGATATGTATGATCACTGTATTGTTGCAATATTTTTGATATGTATGATCACTGTATTGTTGCAATATTTTTGATATGTATGATCAATGTATTGTTGCAATATTTTTGATATGTATGATCAATGTATTGTTGCAATATTTTTGATATGTATGATCACTGTATTGTTGCAATATTTTTGATATGTATGATCACTGTATTGTTGCAATATTTTTGATATGTATGATCAATGTATTGTTGCAATATTTTTGATATGTATGATCAATGTATTGTTGCAATATTTTTGATATGTATGATCAATGTATTGTTGCAATATTTTTGATATGTATGATCACTGTATTGTTGCAATATTTTTGATATGTATGATCAATGTATTGTTGCAATATTTTTGATATGTATGATCACTGTATTGTTGCAATATTTTTGATATGTATGATCACTGTATTGTTGCAATATTTTTGATATGTATGATCACTGTATTGTTGTGATATTTTTGATATGTATGATCACTGTATTGTTGTGATATTTTTGATATGTATGATCAATGTATTGTTGCAATATTTTTGATATGTATGATCACTGTATTGTTGCAATATTTTTGATATGTATGATCACTGTATTGTTGCAATATTTTTGATATGTATGATCACTGTATTGTTGTGATATTTTTGATATGTATGATCAATGTATTGTTGCAATATTTTTGATATGTATGATCACTGTATTGTTGCAATATTTTTGATATGTATGATCACTGTATTGTTGCAATATTTTTGATATGTATGATCACTGTATTGTTGCAATATTTTTGATATGTATGATCAATGTATTGTTGCAATATTTTTGATATGTATGATCAATGTATTGTTGCAATATTTTTGATATGTATGATCACTGTATTGTTGCAATATTTTTGATATGTATGATCACTGTATTGTTGTGATATTTTTGATATGTATGATCACTGTATTGTTGTGATATTTTTGATATGTATGATCACTGTATTGTTGCAATATTTTTGATATGTATGATCAATGTATTGTTGCAATATTTTTGATATGTATGATCACTGTATTGTTGTGATATTTTTGATATGTATGATCAATGTATTGTTGCAATATTTTTGATATGTATGATCACTGTATTGTTGCAATATTTTTGATATGTATGATCACTGTATTGTTGCAATATTTTTGATATGTATGATCACTGTATTGTTGTGATATTTTTGATATGTATGATCACTGTATTGTTGCAATATTTTTGATATGTATGATCAATGTATTGTTGCAATATTTTTGATATGTATGATCACTGTATTGTTGCAATATTTTTGATATGTATGATCACTGTATTGTTGCAATATTTTTGATATGTATGATCACTGTATTGTTGTGATATTTTTGATATGTATGATCACTGTATTGTTGCAATATTTTTGATATGTATGATCAATGTATTGTTGCAATATTTTTGATATGTATGATCAATGTATTGTTGCAATATTTTTGATATGTATGATCACTGTATTGTTGCAATATTTTTGATATGTATGATCACTGTATTGTTGTGATATTTTTGATATGTATGATCAATGTATTGTTGCAATATTTTTGATATGTATGATCACTGTATTGTTGCAATATTTTTGATATGTATGATCACTGTATTGTTGCAATATTTTTGATATGTATGATCACTGTATTGTTGCAATATTTTTGATATGTATGATCACTGTATTGTTGTGATATTTTTGATATGTATGATATTGTTGTGATATTGTTGTGATATTAAACGAAAATCAGAAAAGTCTTTCCTATTTTCTCCTTTTGCTTTGTTATAATTTTACTTAAACAAAAATATCTTTTTATGGATACATGTATATAAATATACATGTAATATGCAATTTTAGAACAAAGCTGCATATTAAATTTAATAAAAATGGGTTTCTTTTCACTTTCTCAGGGTAAAAATCAAAAACAAATACATTTTTCTTTGACATTTGAATAAAATTTTTAAAAAATGGCTTCCTTTTTTACATGCTCAACTAAATGAACTGTTTTATTTTACATGTTCTAACTGGTTTTATTTTACACACACACACATATATATATATATATATATATATATATATATATACATATAAATTTTTGAACAAAATTAAACATGAAAACTGAAAAGATTTTCCCATTACATAAAAAAAATTAGGGGGGGGGCAATATTTTGATATAACGAGGGTAGAGATTTACATGCTGCCCACCTCAGCATGATGTGACACAAAGTAAAGTGAGGATGTCAAGCAAGTTACCCTAAGGGAGGAGCACCATTGCCTAGCAAAAATTGCCTGGGCATCAATGTCGGGATGCCTAAGGTAGCAAACAATAAACTTATCCCACCCCAAAGCCGGGTAGCAAGGCCTGGGAGGGTGGACATCCAAGGTGATACCTAGGCAGTGTACCTCAGTCCAACAGGTATTGAGCCAGTTCTTAGCCCCACACCTGTCGGGCTGATTATCAAAACAGATTCTTGACTGGTACTTTCTACCCAAGTCTTCAAGCAACAAGAAGACTCATCCTCACAGTTCCAAAGAATATAATGAGGATAGAGATTTGAATGCTACCCACCTCAGCCTGATGTAACAAAATGTCAAGCTAAAGGAGGGGCACTCTTACCTAGCAAAAATTTCCTAGGCATTCCCCGGTTGGGATATCTTAGGTAGCAAGCAATAAACTTACCCCACCTGAAAGCTAGGTAGCAAGGCCTGGGAGGGTGATACCCAGGCAGTGTGCTTCGACTGGCCGATCAGATGAATAAAGAAGTCATCATTATGTTGTAGCTGTTGTCTTGTGTCACATCCTTCATCACGAACGAAAGGTAATTGTGTTAATCATCTTATAATGAACATTGTGTAACCCTTCGAAGATTATGTATCTCTCCTCCTCTGTGTTTAGAACTTGCTTCATGCACCACCCGCTCCTCAATATGTGTATTTAATATGAAACCTCCAAGAATTGTCACAGTCATCGTCATGACGTAATATATATAAACGTCATAATCATTCTATCGTGTTATAAGAAGTGTTAATACAAAGTCTCCAAAAGAAATATAAGAATTGTCATCACCATCAGTATTCCCTGTTATATGAGTCCCCATTAATGTGTCCCCAATATGAACGCTCGTCGAATTATTTGAATGTTATGTAATAATTTAATTAAGTTCCATTTTACATTATAGCTATCTTGTGTAAAATAATCCAGTTTCAATGCTTTGAAATTATTTGTATAATGGATGCGATACAGGTATGCTAAAAACAAATAAGTTTATCTGTCTTTATTGTTCGTGCGTTTTTCTCGACTTTTGGATTATTTTCATTCATGAGATTTTATAAAGTATTGAAATAAAAGTATTGTTTTATTTGTTTGTTGTTCATATTATAAAATCAAAATGATCACTTTAATTTATAATTTATAAAGTATCATATTATAAAATCAAAATAATCACTTTAATTCATAATTTATAAAGTATTATATTATAAAATCAAAATAATCACTTTAATTTATAATTTATAAAGTATTATAAAATAAAAATAATCACTTTAATTCATAATTTATAAAATATTATATTATGAAATCAAAATAATCACTTTAATTTATAATTTATAAAGTATTATATTATAAAATCAAAGTAATCACTTTAATTTATAATTTATAAAGTATTATATTACAAAATCAAAATAATCACTTTAATTTATAATTTATAAAGTATTATATTATAAAATCAAAATAATCACTTTAATTTATAATTTATAAAGTATTTTATTATAAAATCAAAATAAACACTTTAATTTATAATTTATAAAGTATTATATTATAAAATCAAAATAATCACTTTTATTTATAATTTATAAAGTATTATATTATAAAATCAAAATAATCACTTTAATTCATAATTTATGAAGTATTATATTATCAAATCAAAATAATCACTTTAATTTATATTTTATAAAGTATTATATTACAAAATCAAAATAATCACTTTAATTCATAATTTATAAAGTATTATATTATAAAATCAAAATAATCACTTTAATTCATAATTTATAAAGTATTATATTATAAAATCAAAATAATCACTTTAATTTATAATTTATAAAGCATTAATTATAAGATCAAAATAATCACTTTAAGTTATAATTTATAAAGTATTATATTATAGAATCAAAATAAACATTTTAATTTATAATTTATAAAGTATTATGTTATAAAATCAAAATAATCACTTTAATTCATAATTTATAAAGTATTATATTATAAAATCAAAATAATCACTTTAATTTATAATTTATAAAGCATTAATTATAAAATCAAAATAACCACTTTAATTTATAATTTATAAAGTATTATATTATAAAATCAAAATAATCACTTTAATTCATAATTTATAAAGTATTATATTATAAAATCAAAATAATCACTTTAATTCATAATTTATAAAGTATTATATTATAAAATCAAAATAATCACTTTAATTCATAATTTATAAAGTATTATATTATAAAATCAAAATAATCACTTTAATTCATAATTTATAAAGCATTATATTATAAAATCAAAATAATCACTTTAATTCATAATTTATAAAGTATTATATTATAAAATCAAAATAATCACTTTAATTCATAATTTATAAAGTATTATATTATAAAATCAAAATAATCACTTTAATTCATAATTTATAAAGTATTATATTATAAAATCAAAATAATCACTTTAATTCATAATTTATAAAGTATTATATTATAAAATCAAAATAATCACTTTAATTCATAATTTATAAAGCATTATATTATAAAATCAAAATAATCACTTTAATTCATAATTTATAAAGTATTATATTATAAAATCAAAATAATCACTTTAATTCATAATTTATAAAGTATTATATTATAAAATCAAAATAAACACTTTAATTCATAATTTATAAAGTATTATATTATCAAATCAAAATAATCACTATTATTCATAATTTATAAAGTATTATATTATAAAATCAAAATAATCACTTTAATTCATAATTTATAAAGTATTATATTATAAAATCAAAATAATCACTTTAATTCATAATTTATAAAGTATTATATTATAAAATCAAAATAATTACTTTAATTCATAATTTATAAAGTATTATATTATAAAATCAAAATAATAACTTTAATTCATAATTTATAAAGTATTATATTATAAAATCAAAATAATCACTTTAATTTATAATTTATAAAGTATTATATTATAAAATCAAAATAATCACTTTAATTTATAATTTATAAAATATTATATTATAAAATCAAAATAATAACTTTAATTTATAATTTATAAAGTATTATATTATAAAATCAAAATAATAACTTTAATTCATAATTTATAAAGTATTATATTATAAAATCAAAATAATCACTTTAATTCATAATTTATAAAGTATTATATTATAAAATCAAAATAATCACTTTAATTCATAATTTATAAAGTATTATATTATAAAATCAAAATAATCACTTTAATTCATAATTTATAAAGTATTATATTATAAAATCAAAATAATCACTTTAATTCATAATTTATAAAGCATTATATTATAAAATCAAAATAATCACTTTAATTCATAATTTATAAAGTATTATATTATAAAATCAAAATAATCACTTTAATTCATAATTTATAAAGTATTATATTATAAAATCAAAATAAACACTTTAATTCATAATTTATAAAGTATTATATTATCAAATCAAAATAATCACTATTATTCATAATTTATAAAGTATTATATTATAAAATCAAAATAATCACTTTAATTCATAATTTATAAAGTATTATATTATAAAATCAAAATAATCACTTTAATTCATAATTTATAAAGTATTATATTATAAAATCAAAATAATTACTTTAATTCATAATTTATAAAGTATTATATTATAAAATCAAAATAATCACTTTAATTCATAATTTATAAAGTATTATATTATAAAATCAAAATAATCACTTTAATTTATAATTTATAAAGTATTATATTATAAAATCAAAATAATCACTTTAATTTATAATTTATAAAATATTATATTATAAAATCAAAATAAACACTTTAATTCATAATTTATAAAGTATTATATTATAAAATCAAAATAATCACTTTAATTCATAATTTATAAAGTATTATATTATAAAATCAAAATAATAACTTTAATTCATAATTTATAAAGTATTATATTATAAAATCAAAATGATCACTTTAATTTATAATTTATAAAGTATTATATTATAAAATCAAAATAATAACTTTAATTCATAATTTATAAAGTATTATATTATAAAATCAAAATAATCACTTTAATTCATAATTTATAAAGTATTATATTATAAAATCAAAATAAACACTTTAATTTATAATTTATAAAATATTATATTATAAAATCAAAATAATCACTTTAATTTATAATTTATAAAGTATTATATTATAAAATCAAAATAATAACTTTAATTTATAATTTATAAAGTATTATATTATAAAATCAAAATAATCACTTTAATTCATAATTTATAAAGTATTATATTATAAAATCAAAATAATAACTTTAATTCATAATTTATAAAGTATTATATTACAAAATCAAAATAATCACTTTATTTTATAATTTATAAAGTATTATATTATAAAATCAAAATAATCACTTTAATTTATAATTTATAAAGTATTATATTATAAAATCAAAATAAACACTTTAATTTATAATTTATAAAATATTATATTATAAAATCAAAATAATAACTTTAATTTATAATTTATAAAGTATTATATTATAAAATCAAAATAATAACTTTAATTCATAATTTATAAAGTATTATATTATCAAATCAAAATAATAACTTTAATTCATAATTTATAAAGTATTATATTATCAAATCAAAATAATAACACCATCTCAGTGCAGAGCATTTTTTCAGACTATACAGATTATTGGCATATCCTGATTCCAAAGAGAATAGTAAAGAATCAAGAGACAATATTGCAGACAAAGGTTTAAAATCTTATCAAGGATCTACAACCAGTCGACTGAAAGCAAAGAGTTACTTAATTATTCAACAGGCCAATGTAAAATTAATTTGTGGTTCCAGAAGAAAAAAGTGTAACGATATAACCAAATTTTAAAAAAGGAATTGGCTTACAGTATCAGAATGGATCTTAAAAGTGGCCAAGAATTTGGTCCACGATTCTTCGTCTCCTTTGTTCTTCAGGTGAGAAAATGCACTTAAAATATCTGAATAAAACAGAAATACAAAAATACTTTTAAAACTTTTACTCAAACGCACACTAAATTGATTACGTGAAATCAAATAAGACTTAGAGTAATATTTACTTGAAATAGTTTTATGGAGGATTATTTAAATATTGAATTCTAAAACAAAATAATTATTTACATTTTTCACATTAACCCTATGATAACCGAGTGTATAAAACTGTGGAATTCTAAATCTATTGGGGGGGGGGGGGGCTTCTTTAAAGGTTTTCACCTCAAACAAGGTACATTGCCACTCGGACATAAGGGACTACTATTTGGAATCAAACCTATAGGAACACTACGGAGGGAGTTGTGAAGGGAGATGTCTGTTCATATTAAATTTGAACTTCTGCATGTCAGTACAGTCAAGGAAGTAGAAACATGGGAGAGAATTCCAAAGTCTAGTAGTCCAAAGGAAGAAACTATTAGAATAGAAAGCTTTCCAGCATCTATGGATCTCTACAGTATAGAGGTGGGATTTTGCTGCTTCTAAGGTGAGTCGGGAGTATTTATGTCAAGGAATACAAGTACGAGGAGTTCATAAGAGCACATTGCATCAAAATATTTATAAAAAAGGCAGAGGGATGCAATATTTTGGCGATGGGACAGATGTTAGAGTTTGGTTGATAGTGCAGTACCTATTAGGTTGGAGACTTTTTTGAATTCTGTTTCAGGACAAGTGACTCTTAACTTTTTCTTAGTCTTTCCTTGATTCATATTTTCTGAAAACATGTAACACCTGGGTCCTACATACAAACTTTCGATAATACTACAAAATGATTAATACATAAATTGGAGAAAAAAAAAAATTTTTAAGTTGTTAAACAGAAACTCTCTTTGTTTTTCAATAATATATGTTTAAATTAAATTATCTAAAATTCCTTCTTGTTATTGTTTATAGAATCTAGTCAAGTTAAATTCCTAAAACGTCATTTAACTATATTTGTTCTTGAATTGCATTTTTCTCTTTAAAACAAATCTAATTCAATCTACACGCATAATAATAATAATTTTCTGACTCAGATAATTCAGCAATACCCCAGGTGTACTAATATGCAACATAAAGGTGTTTTTGTTTTTACTCTTTTTCACCCCAATTGAACGCAAAGTGATTATTTTGGAGTCTTGTTTAACAAATGACTATGGGGAGTTGAGAAACAAGATATCTGTTCGCATTATATTTCAATTTTTGCAGGTTAGTACAGTCAGGGAAGCAGGAAACAAGGATGGAATTCCAATGTTTAGCAGTCTGAGGGCAGAAATTATTAGAGTAGAAGGCTTTCCGGCATCTAGGGACCTAAACAGTGAAGGGGCAGGATTTTGCTGCTTGTAGAGTTATTCAGAGTTGCACTTCAGTTTACTATGCATAGAGTATTTCAAAATTTCAGATAGTGGAAAAACAAATGTG